>NC_047509.1:25232648-25427648 GCF_902827115.2 Pseudochaenichthys georgianus
TCCCCGAGACCGCCCAGCTCCACCGGCCGACACACTGATGACGAAGGCTCGCTGAGGAGGAGAGCTGTCAAGGTGTCGGGGGAGGGGGGTACTGTTCTTGAAACTTGCATTGGAGTTTTCGCTCAATTTCAGATGACTTTCTGATATAAGAACACAATTTAGGATTGTTCAGAGCAGAAAGAATGGATCTTAGTGCTGATTTGGACCCGAGTCACACATTTTATCACTCAACTTGGCGTTGGTCAATGAAAAACGCATAGCTAAATTAAAAAATATGCATGTCAAAAATGGTATCTTATTTTATAAAAAAGGTATTATGACTTGTTTATGGCTCAAAGTTTAGGACTCAGGACTTGTCAGACTTGACTTTGGAATTGCAAAGACCAACTTATGACTTGCAAAACAGTCACTTTTCCAAAATACAAGATAAAAACTCAAATAAGACTGATGGAATGGAAATGTATGTTTTAATGACACTACACTACAGGTACAAGGAAATGCTTTATACATTTTGTTATACCTGTACAATGACAATAAAGGAATTCAAATGTTCAAATAATGTGTGTTTCTGTTTCAGCCTCCAACAGGCTTCAGCCCCAAAGCTCGCAATGGGCGGGACTTGAGTTGCCATAGTAGCGACGGCTCCCTGCCTCGGGAGGGCAGAGACCAGACCCCACCCCGATCGGAGGGAAGCCCTCTCCACGGTTACACCAGCATCGAGGTCACCAATGTGTGAGGTCATCTGAGTGAGACGAAACACCAGCCGTCAGCTTTATCACATATCCATCGACATCATGAACATTTGTCATGTGCTCCTGGACATGGGATGGTTATTTTTTATAGAGATGAAAATGTAAAGGAAAGATTGCACTTTTTTAATGGGACAGGAGTATTTTTCTCAAGTTTCCTGCTAAAGGGGAAAAAAACAAGGTCATTGTGGGCAGGTGGTATTTTGATGTTTTTGAGGGGGGGATATTTCCCTTCTCCAACACTCGAGTAAAAAAAATGAAGTACTCAAGCTGAATGATTATTTTTCTATTTTCTTGTGTGTAAATGGTTCTCTGTGAATCAGGATGTGACTTATACATTTCTATTGTTGACTGTTTCTTCTGAGGGAAATGAGATTTAAAAAAAACAAGGCTGTTTGTACGGATACTTGATGACAAAGTGAAAAAAAGGTTTCATATCTATGTAAATTGTTCTTGTTTCATTCAATTCTGCTGTATGTGATGCCTTGTCAATGTAGCTAAAGACAGTGGTCAAAAAAAGCTAATTGAATTTTAGATTCTTGAATCTAGAGGTTTATGTTTGATATTCATTTTTCATCTTGCAAATTAACACAGTTGTGTCTAAACCAATGTAGCACCCTCTTCTGATGTGTTATACTGTGCAGTAAACATGGGAAATATGTTAACAATGCCAGCAAAAGATGACTGCAGAGCTGTATGTCCATAGAGGCCTACGGGCTGAAAGGTGTGAGGATGCAAACACTGTATGTGAAAAGTGAATCTGAATGAAATAAACAACAGCTGATGTTTAAAGACTGTCACAAAAAAGTTGATTCCTCTGACCTGTGTCTTATGAAGTGTATGATTAAGAGCAGCTCTGACAGTGTGTGAAAGAGATAGAAACACTGGACATTTTTTAATTAAGGACGGAAGCGGAGCCTGGAAATTTGACTAGAAGATCCTAGTTAGAAGAATTAAGGGGTAACTGTGAGGGAACTCATTTGCATGAGGAGTGTGTGCTTCACTGCCTGAACTGTGATGTAAAAGAGGGGTCCATACCAAACTCAGTACCTTTGTGAGTGTTGCTGACTCTGTACACTTGACTGATTTTGCGACTGTATTTCGGTGAGTCACAAGAGTAATCTCCTCTCTCTGCTGCCTGTTGGGCCTGTTACCACAAGTATCTATTTAGACCACCTTGCAATACAACATGGTGCAACTTCCTCCTCTTACTCACAGTGACTCAACTATTGTGACCTGCCAAGGGTGACACAGCAGCAAGTGATAAAGCTACCCTCTGCGCTACCTTGACGTAAAACCTCTCCACCCACGGTTGGGAAACATGATGACCATTTGTGGGTGTAGTTCTACCTGATTGAGTTAAGCTACTTATTAGAGAAACAGTCAGAGGGAAAAATACAATAACATGCTCATCATGTAGTAGCAATAAAACCCTTACATGTCAGTTATACATTGTTTTATTTGTAAGGAAAGGTACACTGCATAGCATATTGATTGAGGAATGTAATGCCACATATATGTATAGCCTAAGTATATTTGCTGCCATGCTGAACCGTGCAAATCAAGATTATCTACAGAGCATTTTCCCTTGTAGCTGCCTACATATCTCATAATTTGATAACAGGCTGACAGTGGCAGGACTTCCAGATGTAATCAAGGCTTGTTCACCGTGATACTACATTGTCCTGACTTTTGTGTGTGTGTGTGTGTGTGTGTGTGTGTGTGTGTGTGTGTGTGTGTGTGTGTGTGTGTGTGTGTGTGTGTGTGTGTGTGTGTGTGTGTGTGTGTGTGTGTGTGTGTGTGTGTGTGTGTGTGTGTGTGTGTGTGTGTGTGTGTGTGTGTGTGTGTGTGGGTGGGTGTGGGTGGGTGTGGGTGTGGTACAACAGAGGAACCAGACATAAGCTTAAGAGGAAGAAAAACCTCTCCAGAGCCCAGAACAACAGAAGGAACAATAAGAGGCAGGGAATGGTTTTGTCATTATTGTGAAACCAGTCCTCATTATTCTAGCAGGCAGATACAGAGGAGGACACTGGGACAAACAACAGGGCCAAGTGTAGCCTAGTTTTACTGCCTTGGGTAACTCTCCTGCAATGTGTAAACGTATGGCCTACGTGTAAATCACCAGCTGTATCAGCAGGGTGGGTCGCTGAGGTTGGGTCCGTCCAAAGGGCTTAAAAGGAGTGATAATTATCACTGCGTGAAGTATGATGTGACTTGCCTGTGTTTACTGCACGGGGAAGTACTGAGCACACATTGAGTCAGTGGATTTCAGTCTTACTTGATTGTTGTTATTCGTGGTCATTGGTCAAAGATCATTTCGTGGACATAAAAAACGTCTTCAACATTTTGTGGTGAGATTTGACCCAAATAAGATGTGTGTCTGTTTAAAAAAACAACAAATAGAAAGTAGAGAGAAAATGACTGTTATATACAATGTTCAGAGGGACCTCAACCACGTGTTTTGTTCACTTCAAGATCATTTTGAACCCTTAATGACCCATGCTTACCCTCAGAGCTTTGAAACACTGGTTTTCAACAATTGTCCTTTTTTGTATTTTACATCAAGGGTGTGAGTCAGAATGAGTCATTCACTTTTAATCCGTCTAGTTGTATAGTTGTCACACTAACACAAATATTCCACTTCACCAAGAATTCCCCTATGATGCCTCACCAAGGGGATTTCTCCTTCTTGCAGGAGCAGTGGTGGAGGAGGGGTAGCCAAAACTTCAAATGTCACATTCTGAACTGAATCATATAAAAGCATCATAATAATTGTGTGATAATCAATAAGCTATACATTGATACAATAAGCAGTTTAATTTATTCCCTGAAAACACATTATCGTTGATAATATTTTCTTGCTTTTTCCTGCTATGGCTAAATAAATATCTGTTGTGAAAAAGTCCTGTGGGGGTCTTGCATGGACAATGTGTGAGCATGCACATAATGTGTCTTAGGTGCATTTAATTCGTGCAAAATTACATATTACTGTACAGGAAAGTCCTTGGGATATTTTTAGCATTTGTTCTATCGTCCAAAGATGCCGTATGTTCAATTTTGAAGTGTATTTTCCCGGCTGTTTACAGAGCAGCACAAATAAAGTGACCGCTAGAAGAGTTAAACTCGATGCAAATCATATGGCGTGTTTTAAAGTTAAAACTAGCTTATGTCTTCGTCAGCAGACCAAGACTGAAGACAAAGAGGACTACAGCCAATGGGTTATTGGTAAAATGTCAAACATGTTTCATTTCTCTCCATCCATCGACAAGCCCGACAATGAAAGGGTTAAAGAAACTGGAAGTGCAGCAGTGAGCCCCCTCCTCCTCTTCCTCTTCTTCCTCCTCCTCCTCCTTCTGTCTGCTGGGCCCATCCGTCACACAAGGAAAGTTCCTGACCCTTAACGTTTATTTGTGACCAAATTATTTCACGCACACTCATCATTGTCTTCATATTTTGGAAATAAACGCCACACCTCCCTGCTTTGAGGAAGAACACATCTGTAGCTTATCGTCAAAACGATGCCAAGGTGAGTGTAAAGCCGGTTTACCCCTTCGCTGCATTGACCACTTTTTGTGTGGTTTAAGTGTTACTAAAAGTTAAATATAATCAAAGTTTTTAAGGTTCTGGAAAGTTTTTGTCGCGCTGCTTTACGTACCCTGCTGTGGTCAACGTAAGCAACCCGCCCAGTGTGTTAACCCATAAGACACTGCGCGCTATGTGTTAGCAAAACAACGGTTAAAAACGTTTCTTATGAGAATTTAATTCTACCTGACATTTTGACACTCACATATCATTCATTGCCTTTTAGTTTATTAAGCGTAACATGTGACCCGGGTTATACTGTTTAAGAGTGAAAAGAGATAAACAGATGATGGTTGCAGTTGCAGAACTATTTCCGACTTGAAATCTCACTTTAGCTACATGTTGTACAGGGGGCTTTGTGGGAGGAAATAAGATGTTTACTAGCGGAAAAGTCATGTTACTAACTTTACTATTAAACATGTCAACTGGTGAAATATAACCTTTAGTGTGCAGAGCTACACGCCCCACACAGGTCAATAATATGTGATAACTTCACGTAAATGTTCCTCAGGATTTCTCAACAGGCTGCTGAGGGATGTGTGTGTGTGTGTGTGTGTGTGTGTGTGTGTGTGTGTGTGTGTGTGTGTGTGTGTGTGTGTGTGTGTGTGTGTGTGTGTGTGTGTGTGTGTGTGTGTGTGTGTGTGTGTGTGTGTGTGTGTGTGTGTGTGTCCACCAGGCAGCTGCCATGATGCGCATAATCCAGTCCCATGCCTTGCATTCCTCACTGAGGGTATTCCTAAATTGGAGCTGGTGTTAACTTTCTTCAGGCTTTTGCCCTCAATCCCAGCAGGTCTGGGCATGTTTGCAGTGTACAAACTGGCATACCTTGAGGGTGGATTCAGGGACAAATGAGTGCTCATATTGAATTATCACATGGTTTCTTTTATAGACAATTTGTCCTTGTACTTCTTATCTGACCTATGTTTACAGCTCCCAGCAGTCTTCATCTATTCTCTGATCTTGCAAAGATACAATAGTTAGTTACACTGCCGGGTAGCCCGGTGATAAATGGCCTGTATGTGTTCCAAGTATGCAGTGGATGTGCAAGTATGCTGAAGTCATGCTCTCTGCATTACTGAGAATCATTTTACTGTGTGCAACATTCACATTTAGGTCCGCAACTAACAAGGTTATCATATTATCCATAATAGATCATTCTGTCTACTTTTTATTAAATAATAAACAGACAAATGTCCATCCCATTTTAAAATGTCTCTTATGGCTGTCTTTAATGTATCAAGTATATTCAGTTTCAGCCAGTTATTCATGAAAAAGATGAATCTATTATCAAAGTAGATGCCGATTATTCAACTGGTACACTGATAGTCGCAATTCTAGGTAGATTAATGTTAAACTAATAATGTTTGTCTTTGGATTGACATGAAAGCACATTACTGCTCTGAACATTAGATTTAAAGGATGGAAAAAGAAAGTTATTTTATTTTTACAGTGGCCATACAGTAGCAGCTCTTACCCTTGTAATGTGTGGACATTGGGTAACGAGTGACTTTGAAAGGTAAATCGTCTGTCAATTGTTTACCATGCAGCACACCTATTCACAGAAAACCTTTTACTAAGGTAATTTTACTTCAGGGAAATTAATGTTCCGTCATTTTTACAGTAAAAGCGGTTGGTTCTCATAAAGAACGAATATCTGGGCGGAAGCAACATGATCTGTTCTTCATTATAACTGGGCTGAAGAGAGTCAACCCCTGTTGCTGTTACATTCTGTGGTATGTTTCTAAGTTTGTGTTGACCTCACATTTACTTCTCTCTACAGCTTTTGACCTCCCTGCAAGCTGGCCTGACTGAAAGTTTGGGACTGACAAGATGTGTTCCAGTGTGGATGTTCCACCAAGCGCCGTTGGAAGAGGAGTTGCTGGCAGCAACAACAACAACAACAACAATAACAACAGCAGCAGCAGTGAAAACACTGGAAACTCAGGTTCCCAGTATGCACTCTGTGCTCTGGGCGTTGGGCTTGTTGCCCTGGGCATTGTGATGATTGTTTGGAGCGTGGTACCTGCAGACGCGGCTGGAAACAACATCAACAACAGCAGCAGCAGCGGTTCAGGAGAGGGCAGTGGTACGAGCGGGAGGAAACATAAAGCGTCCTCCGTGGCCTTCGTGTTGGTGGGCTCCGGGGTGGTCATGCTGCTGCTGTCCCTGTGTCTGGGGATGAGGAACAAACAGCGGGAGCAGCTCATGCTGCAGGAGGCTCAGAGCCACAGAGTGGCCGCTCGGGAGCAGGTGGAGAGAGAAACGTGAGTCCAGTCATCGATTTCTACTTAAACAACAGTTTTTTATGCCAACTGCAAATCCTGTGCACGTGAGAACATTTTGCTGGTGGATTTGTTTATTTATTTTAAATATTATTTTGTTTGGTCAAAACTATTATTAACAGATTATTTTAAAAGCGTCTGTGATCTTTAACATTTTACTTTACTTTAAGAGCATTATTAAAATGAGTGATTGTATCCATAATCCATGATATTGATAACAAGGTCTAGTTTATTTTTTATCAAATCACAAAGCACATATTCCTCTTTGAGGTTCTGAGACTTAAAACGTAGCTGTCGAACAGCAGCCTTTTTAATTCAAAGCATGGTCTTAAGCATAAGTCTCGACTATTTCTCCTAGCTAGCACATCATTGATATTAATTAGAAAAGTGTTTTGTGGTTAACCCTAATCCTAACCCCAGAGATATACAATTTGTTATATTTTACAGAAGTTTTCTTTTTGCTTGCGAAATGTTCATGACTTTGTCCATCAATTATTTGCGATTTACTTAATATCATTGCATTTTCAAATAGTTTAAATAAGTGGTTTTAAAAAAAATACCCAACGCTATACCTTGTATTGGTGTTCCAATTCCACCTATGCAGTTTAAAAATGATTTATTGAATTCATTTATGCTATGATAATGAAATGAAAAATAATAAAAAAAAATTCAGATTACATTAATCACATAAATAATAACACTTTTAGAAGAAATAAGTTGACATTTTGCTATGATGGTTGTTCCTTACAGTCGGTAGTGTTTTAATGTTAAAATGTATGTATAATGAGAATGAGTGTTGAAGGCATTAAATTCACTTAAAATATTTGGAATAATAATTAGATGTATTAATAATTATTCCCCTTCTCATTTTTAAGATCAAGTACAGGACATAACAGAGTTCACAGTTTTTCATGCGTGTCATTCATGTCTCTCTGTCTCTATAAATGTGTGCAGTGCCGAGGAGCAGGCCGAGCGTTACGCTGTCCCCAGCTACGAGGACGTGGTGGGCAGCGGCCAGTACCCTGTCAGTCAGAGCAACCTCCGCCCGAGCCCCTCCCAACTGCCGTCCTACGATGACCTCGTCCAAGTTGACGGGGTACAGTATGAATTTGAGGAGTCTGAGTTTACAACTCCCGGATCGCCCGCTGCAGCTTCCACATCAAATCGCAAAGCTGGGGAAAATAACCGCAAGCTCCTCCCGATCCGCAGGATTAAATCTGAGAAGCTGCAAATGAAGAACATTGATAACTCTCAGCCAGCAGCTAGGTTCAGTATAGAACCGCTGACCCCTCCACCGCAGTATGAGGATAAAGTGCCTCCCATTTAATATCAAGCTGATCGTGTTTAAAACAATCTACTGACATTCCTGGAATCCTCCATGATTTCCTTTCATGGAACTGGATCTGCGTTTTGAAAAGACTTGAAGAGGGCTCTTCCTGCAGAACATTCGGAGTGAAACATTTTTTATAAAACACTGTTTCTGTTCTAACTCATCACTACGTGTCATATCACTCCAAAGCACAGAACAGAGAAACCTTTATACTTTTCTAACGTTGGATCTCTGAAACACAAACTTGCTGGAACCTTCCTCAGTGTGACAGATTCTTTCAAACTGTGGCACGTTGGACTAAAAGCACACACCAAATGCAGTTTTCCTTGAAGTCGTTTTCTGATTATGCATCGTCTTTGGGTGGTCCAAAGTGCGCTGACTGTAGAGGTGAGTGGACGGGGAAAGAGATCGTGGGGCTTTGGATTACTACCAGCGGTTTACCAAATGAACGCTTCATGCTGACATTGTAATATGTGCTCAGCTGGCTTGACGTGATGTGGTATGCCTCACTAAAACTCCCCCTCCGAGTTAGAAATATATTCTCTCCTTGTCCTCTAGAGCTTTGCAGAAAATGAGAGGATTTTGGCCAATGTTGACACTAGCTTCAGGTTTTCTTTGTCCCTCTCATTTAAAAGCTGAAACATGAAACTAGGGTTTACATATTCAATGATGGGGAATCGACTGGACAGCGTTATTTAAGAAACTACTAAGACAACAAAGCGTTGTTAGCATCTATCTGCTCCCATGACTCTTACAGGCCCTCTACCAGAGCCTGAGGAAATGTAGTTGTTGAACGCTAACAGAATATCTCTTGTTTTGATTAGAATATAAAGGCACTTAAATGCTACTGAATATCAGCACATTTAAGAGAAAACCTAGCTTTTATATTTCTCCCTAGAAAGACTAAACCCTGTGCTGTACATGGGCTAGAGGCTAGTTTGAAAACAGTGTGGAACTTAAGCTGATGTCTCTAAGGTTGTGGGTGTTTCTTTACTAAGCAGTTCCAAAATCAGGTGTCATTTGTCTAATTTATGCATCATGAAATAGTATTTTTACTTAAAGCTGTAGTAAGGACTTTGACCTTTTTGAATGCACAAAGATGCCTAAACAAACCCAACGTCAGCTTATGTTTTTTGACAAGCTAGTACAATGTTGCCTAACTATCGAACAGACTATCATGCTATTATTAGAGACATGTTTCCATCTAAGTGAGCAGTGAAAGTCTAGATTTAAGTTGATTCCTAACCTTCCTGAGAAACATAGATTGGACTTTAGCTTGCTAAACTCTCCTCACAATGAACTCATTTAGTTTGGTTCTCTTCCATAAGTCTAGCTAAACAATGAGCTTCAGAGTTTGTGAGTGTCCAAACAAACAGACATTGGGAAATGTAAACTACGGTTAGTGAGATACTGGGAGGGGACTGTGATTAATTTATTGGCTGAATTCTTCTATTTACACTTGCATAAAGCAGCTCATAGCTTCCTTTCTCAAAGAGAAATGACATTCTGGGATGTAGACGGTCTCACCCATGAAGTCTTTAAGGAGTGCCTCTGCTAACCCCCTGCAGGAGTTTGCCCTCCACTTTCACACCCTGAAGAGAAGTGCCTTCCGTGTTCATAACAACTCTGCTGCTTCTCCAAAAACATTTTTTTTAAAAAGGCATTGTATGACTGAACCTGAGCTCCTCCAATGCAGTGTTTAAAACGAGAAGGAAGGAGGTGAGAGCATAATGGAAGGAGCCGTTGACCAGTTGAAAGCCCTGTACCCATGGCGAACACTGTGGTGCTGTGAAGGCAGAAGTGTAGTCTCTGCTTCTCTCCCCACTTTCTATTTCGTACTCAAAAAAGAAAAGAAAAGCTCGTTGACTGTGCAGCTGCAACATAACAACAGAAGCCATTGCTCTCTCGCTTGCTCATCCCCATTGCTCCAACCACAGTGTGAATGAATTCACTCCGAAGTATGCAGAGAATGAGCAGAGAAAAGACAAAGTGGCCTGAGATCCAAAACCATGCACTTTCATTATTACCTGTCAACCTACGATTTGAGTTTAAATGTTATGAAGTTGTATCATTAAACATTGTTTCCTCTTTTGTTGTGTGATATATAAGCCCCATTTCATTAGTGACTTCATCACCTACATCTACACTGTGTGTTTGAGTCAAAGTCAGTGTAGTTAATGCAGAAAAGCTTCTCAATCATTTACAGCTGGTCGTCCGTGAGAAAAGCCTTTCAATGCCTTCATTCTTTTGTCATGTTCAGTACTGCCGACATATTCATCGTACCTCGTTTTGTAAAAGACCATTTCATTACATGATTGATTTTATATGACTGTAGTCAAAATGTGTTACATTGATGAAATCATTTAGAAGTCACTTTCTGTTTTACATAGACGAGTGTCCCAAACACATGCTGTCAGTTCATTTATCATTGCTTTTTTACTACTTCAATCTTTCTTTTATATGTACTGTGAAAATGTGCTTTTCTATGCTCAGTTAAAATGTATCTCATGAATATTGAATGAGAAATAAAAGGAAGTATTTGTTAATTAATCAATGTGTTTAAGAAGCGTATTTTGCCGTGGTTACTCAACAGTTGACTTGTTACCATAATCCTCTGAACATTTAGCCACCATTTCTTACTTAGTTGCACTGAAGAAAAGCACATTTTATTTGCCAGTAGGAAAAGGAGAAATCACTGTTGTTCTTACTGCTGACGGAAGCACTGGAATAGCTCCTTCAGTTGTTGGTCATAGCCTGCAGAGTAAACAACATAAAACACAATTATAATACACTTCCTGTTTTTGAAATCCGAGGCTTTTGTTCGCTTCAGGTGACATTGTTTATGCTGGCAAGTAATCACAAAATGAAAGTGTTCCTCACTGTGTTGATCCAGTCGATGTAGGAGCTGACTTTAGTGAAGACTGTCGGCTTCTGGAGAACGTTGCAGCCCTGACCGGAGCCAAAGCTCACGGCGCCGTGGACGACCCAGGAGCCATCGGGGTTCTGACAGTTCAGGGGCCCACCAGAGTCCCCCTGCAGGTCAGCACACACACTGTTGGACAGCAGCTAATGTACAGACATTACGAAGGTACGACTTCCAGTGCTCACTTTAGTCATGCTGAACTGTTATTTTACACTCTTTCAAAGTAAAAGTATTTTCCTTTCATTGAGTCTTTGAAACTGTACTAAATGGAAACGTTAAAGATGACATAGGTCATTGCTTTAATCGACCAAGAAACTGCTCAGGAACGGTTGACCAATCTTCAAAATGAGAGTAAATGGAAAATATTCCCTCTAGTGTTGTAATGTTAGATTCACCCAGTTAAAATGGAGGTGCTGCCTACTTGTTTTGACTGTAAAGGAAAAGGGTTTGTTATTCAACTCTGGGAGAAATGGTTCCAAAAGTGTCTTAGGCATTGTTGAAAGAGTTGGACCATATTGAATAAGAAGCCGGGTCATAACAATGAGTCACAAAGAGGAACATATGAGAGAATGGTGCAATCACTGACTGCTATAACATCTCTAGAAAACAGTAGTAACCCGGTTTAATCTTCAACTTCCCTGAGTGAACTCACATTACAGCCAGCGGTGATGCCGTCCCCCCCGGCACAGACCATCTTGTCCGTTGCCAGGACGCTCCACCAGTCGGGCAGTGAGCAGGTCTCCTGTCCGACCACAGGGAGCAGAGCCTGCTGCAGGAGGTCAGCTGCAGGGCCGCTGGCTGTGGGCACAAACAGGCTTAACTCAGGTAGGACATTAGATTTAGCTCTAAAGGGAGGTTTGCTCAGGGGACAGGTGGGAGATAATGTGTTGCTGTTACTGATAGTGTCAAAGGGAGAGTAAGATTATTTCATTTAATACCAAAACTAATGCTATCCCATGCTAAACTGGATCATGCTCTAGTTGTGTATAGTGTGTAACTTTACAGCTTTAATACAAACAAACTCTCCCCTGAGTGGAAACTTCTAACTAAATGTTTACACTCTTCCAATGGCTGACATCCTCGTGGATTCATCTTCTTATTACAGACACATGCGTTTCCTAACATTCGGTCTATATGCTGTAAAATGTATTATCTCTTCGATTTACACACGGCATCTATTGCACGTCTGTCCGTCCTGGGAGAGGGATCCCTCCTCTGTTGCTCTCCCTGAGGTTTCTCCCATTTTCCCCTTTAAACTGTGGGTTTTCTCTGGAAGTTTTTCCTTGTACGATGTCAGGGTCTAAGGACAGAGGGTGTCGTTTTTCTCATACTGATATTCTGAACAATCTGTGTTGTTGTATTTGCTGTAAAGTGTCTCTACTGTAGGCTATTTTTATTATATGTACAGCACTTTGGCTCGACCAAAAATCGTTTATAAATGTGCTATATAAATAAAACTTGATTTGATTTGAATGGGGAAAGAGTGTCCAGGTCCTTGTAGAAAACTACTAGAAGCTTATGAGCATCACACATGTCTTCTTGTTGAATGATAAAAAGAGCATGCTTTTCTATTGTATGACACAATCTGTCAAATGCAGTAAGCAGAGCATTTTAAAGTAAAACTAAATCCAATGAAATGCATGGGTTGTGTTTATTATTTTGTCTTGTTGGAACCATAGAGGTTGGAACACATCAAGCCTACTGCTTGAACTGGGAGTGTTCCCACTTTTCAAAACAAGAGTTGTGGTTAAAGTCAAAACATAACCATGCGGTTATTTAAATACGATCTTGGTTAAATTGGTTGACTGGTTGATTGGTTGACAATTGTTGACTCTGATACATTTTTAACATGATTTATCTCATAGTGATATAACTTGTGTGAAATGGACAATGTCCCTTATTTAAGGATGCATTGTTTCTACCTATTGCTCATTTCTGGTATTTTCTTCTTGTAAAAATATTTGTTTATATTTTACACAGGGCGAGGGGGTGCGGTCATCTTTCAACCAGAAGGTTGTGGGTTCGATCCCAGCCCATGCAGTCAACATGTCGATGTATCCTTGGGCAAACGGTGTGTGAATGTGTATGAATGTTAGTTCCTAGAGTAAGGTACACTGCTCTGTATGAATGGGTGTGAATGGGTGAACGACATGTAGTATGTAAAGCGCTTTGAGGGGTCGTAAAGACTGGATAAAGCGCTATATAAGTACAGTCCATTTACCATTTAATTAAAAAAGCTGATCATCTTTTTAATTGGTACTTTGGTAGTAAATGAATCCCTACACGAGGTATGGTTAGGACTGAGATTTCTTAGCAGGCTGATGGATATAAGTTCAATCTTTTTGACAAATTAATTGCTGTGAAATGTCTTTGGCTTTGACATCAGTCATTTGACCTACATTGAGTGACATGTGCATAAACCCTGACTCAAGACCTCTAGCAGACTTTCAATAAGTCCAGTGAGGACATTTGCAATGCAGTCGCAGATTGATTCTGCGAAGGTGCTTCGACTCACTGGAGAGTCGACCCCAGCCGCTGACGTAGCAGGGAGCGCCGTGGGGCAGGACCACGCCCCGGGCCGGGAGGCAGGCGGGCATGACGGTGTCAGAGAAGGTGACGGGGGAAGACAGCTTGATAAGGGCGATGTCGTTACTGCAAAAGGCAAACAACACACATACAGTGAAGAAGTAATGACAACAAATCGATGGTTTGCTGAGTCAACAGTGAACTGATACTCTGCTAAAACATGGCGTCCTGCTGATGCTGCTCTTCACCAGAGCCTCTTCCCAATACCCCTCCTCGACTCCTCCTTTCCCTCACTCGCATCCCTTCCTTGCTTCTTAGCTCCGCCTCCGTAAAATGCGAGCGAGAGACACGAGGAGGTGGCGCGAGGACAGAGGAGTCCTCAAGTATTAATTGGGATGTCCTCATTCACTCAAACGTCACTCTTAAACGACGTCTGTTAATGATGACATGTGCACAGCTGTATCCCCTCTCGTCGGGCTTAACGGAATAACCCCTTAGAACCGGCCCATTTCTTGTTAAATATGTATTTAAATGAATGAATCTTTCTCTTGTTAGTCAAGGAATTCAATGTATGATGGTTGGTCCTGCTTTTGTGTTCCGTTTTGGTGTAAAATGTAGCCTACATTCAAATATAATTATATGTGAAAGCCTTTACTCTCAAAATGTGTGTCCTGTACAGTAGATCCCCACATTCACCACAAACCCACATTCAGGACTGTGAATTTAATAAATAATTTAACTCCTGAATATCTTAACACAAAACAATACAAATAATTGTTATTTATCAAGATCTAGCCATTTATGAAATAGCTTTCTTAATAGCTATGTTTTAGTGACGTTCAAGATCATTAAACATGACTTAAATTGTTAGTATAACCTTAAGAAATGAATTGCACATAATAATTCCCACGGAGCTGTGAGCACTTATACATTTATGTGACGCTTTTCCACTCATCTTCCAGTTGTCGGTTTTCCTCTGTTGAAATCGACCAGCTGTGAAGGTGGGGGCGGGGCTTTTATACGCGAGTAGTGAAAACACTTCCACGTAGGCTGCAGTCGGATAGTTTAAAAATCAGCTCCTAAATTCTAACCCTATCGTCTATTCCTTGAGCTCTGAGTGAAACGTCACGGGGTTAAGGGATAGTGGATAGGAGAATTCAAAAGGACTTAGGAGAAGAGACTGCGGTACTTTAGAGAATCCGAATGCACTTTCACTATCCGACGTGTTTATGATGCGCCAGCGGACGTCATTGTGTGCGTCTGCTGCTGTGGGGAAACTATGGAAACCACAGTTTTCTATACAGTGGACTACAACATGGATGTTTAATAAGAACGAGGGACTACTGTAAACTCATCTAGAGACTCTGCACCGTGCTCTGATGCTGCTGCTTTGCTTTATGAACGTGGACAACAGAGAAACATATTCTTCATGACCAAAGTTGGAATTGAAATAAAAAAGGAAAGTGAAACTTATGCTCGTCACCCTCTCCCTCCGGTCTACATTAATACAAATGATCCCAATACGTATGATTGTATGAACTAAAGATCTTAAAATCAATACAAATGTATTTATTATAAACATAGTCCTTAACATCTATCACTGTGTATATCACCATTCTTTTAAAAGTTGAACAAACCCCACACAGCTCAGTAAAGACTGAAATGTTGACTTTATTTGATAATTTCAGTGAAAACTAACGTTCATATTTCTCTTTTTGATTATAATACTGATGAACGTTCAAAACAAATCACTTTGGCAACTTACCACCTATGTTTTAAAATGCTTAATAAGTTGAGTGACGGCAAATGCTGCGGCTGCAAGGCATTGTGGGGCAGCATTTTCACTTCTCCTGTCGGTTAGGGAGGTCCAGTGGTTCCTAAGCTAAAGGAGGTTATAAAGGAAGTTTGAAACCTCCTTTCCTATCATTCTCATCATTCTAGAGAATTCGAACGGCACTTATCATGGCTGCCACTGAGGGACTTCCGGGTCATTTCACTCCTTTAGGAAGGTTCCTAAGCTAAATGGACTATTCGACTTCAGCCACAGTCTATGGTCTTGATCGATTTCCGGGTCAAGTCCCGGAGGAGGGGGAGTAGAGGAGGGGTATTGGGATGAGGCTCAGGACTCCTGAGGTGTTATTGAGCTGTTGAGTGTGTGTTACCGGCTGAGCATGGTGTTGTAGTCGTCGTGACTGATAATGGTGGCTGCACTCCTCGTTATCGAGCCCTCCTCGGTGGTCTTCAGGCTGTGTTTACCCAGCTCCACGCTGTAGTTGTAGCGGTCACTGTGGGATAGCAGATGACACGCAGTTCAGACAGTAGTGTTGACTTTCCCGCCTGTGTGGACAACACTGTGGTTGCGTTCCAATAATCCAAAAAATCAGCTCCTAAATTCTAACCCTATCTCCTATTCCTTGACCTCTGAGTGAAACGTCACGGGGTTAAGGGATAGTGGATAGGATAATTCAAAAGGACTTAGGAGAAGAGAATGCACTTTCACTATCCGACGTGTTTATGATGCGCCATGGGACGTCATGAATGTGCGTCTGCTGCTGTGGGGAAACTACAGTTTTCTATGGGCTAGTTGCACAAGATGGCGTCTATCAACTTCCGGCGGCTGGGTGTGCGGTTGTAAACTTCCGGTCTACAGTAGAGCGGGAGAGGGAAGAGCGATAGATAGCGTATAGATATTATATAGGCACTATTTTACACTCGATGTCTCCAAGACCTACCGAAGGTTAACATCAGTGATGTACATCGGCTGGTACAAGCGGCAGGCTCAACCCCGAGGAGCAAAAGAGAAAAGGGGTTCAAGATGTAGCTACATATCCAGCTACGTCGACAATTATGAAGGTAAGTGACAAACAAAGCTGTAGTTACTGGCTAACTTTGACAACTTAACAGTCTTGATACAGTGTAAAGCGTTTTAATGATGTACTATTACGTTTTTTTGGATAACATGAATGATATCCAATTCTCTACAGTTTCAAACAAAGATCTACCTTCAGGGAGAGTGAGCATCAGGGCTAGCTGTTACAGGTCCATGAGAAAGCATGAAAAGCCTCACGATCTCAGAGTAGGGAGGAAAATAAAAAGTGTTAATCGGTTCAAAGCCTCAATCAGGTTCATGTTCTGGGGTTTTGATGTGGCAAGAGTAGGTAACCTGTGATGTAGGATTCAAATAAGCCCAGCTAGCTGACGTGTTGTAACTATGGTTGCAACAGATTACATAGTGACAATACATGTGCTCACATCACACTATGTGTGTGTAGCATGAAGGGGCTACAGATTTATTTTCGTTGTGTAACCCTCTCGTGTAAAATGATAAATACATAAGCTAAACCCAAACTTAGCTTTCATCAAAGATTCTTAATGAGAGGTTGAAAACCGTCTCTGCTTTCATGGAAACCCCAGAAACTGGTTGTGACGGCTGCTGTTCTTTACTGAATGGTTAGTAAGTATAATCCATGTAGGGTCCAATTATTTGTATTAGCCAGTGTTAGGTAAGTGCTGGTGTTGTACCTTACATCTATGTTAAGCTGTTCAATGTTCTACTAACACTATTTTATGTAGTTATAATATAAGATAATACATTGAGAGAGCTGAGACAGCTCTCTCAATGTATTATCCAGGCTAGACACAGACAAAGCAATAATTGTGGCTTGATATTGAGTAAGAACATGTTTTTATGAACCACACAGCTTCCGGTCTTCCACGACCCGACCGGAGAAAAAGACGTGCTGCAGCCTGCAGGCACGAAACACATTAGGCTTGTTTGAGACACGCAAGACCTGCGCAGTTGCGATCAACGTCTTGCTAGTGCGTTGCATGATGGTTAGTCATTTTGTCCGACTTGCTCTGGAGGCTCGCCCACATGAGACTTTGAAATATCGCGGGACAAAGACGCCCGCAGCCTTGAGAGCGAGGCGAGGCGAGTTGGCGCACTTGCTCTCCACGAGCTGCGGAAGCGAAATGCTTGATGGGAAACGGCTCGCTGGTATCTCGAGCTGAGCGCTCATTGGTGGTTTTTACCACGTGCTGCTGATGAAACTCTCCAATTGGCTGGCAAAAGTTTGTTGTTGTTTTGTGTCAGTTTTACGTCGCCACATCCATTCCCATTTTTCATCATTGTTCCACAATGTTTATCATCATGAAATTAATATCTATATATTTTATACTATACTGCTTTTCCCGTTTTCATACTTTATATATCTCAGCATATTCATACACACTGTTCATACTGCTCACAGGCTGATATCTAGTGTATTCATACCCCACTGTTTATTCATCATTCAATTCATTCTATATGTTATTCTGTAGATTGTGTACATTACTTTCCACTTCACTGCGTGTTGCACCTGGTTAGAAGCTAAACTGCATTTCGTTGTCTCAGTACCTGTAATATGTGCAATAACAATAAAGTTTCTCTTTAAGTTAAACCAAATCATTAAAATAAAATATATTGTAATGTAATGATTTGGTTTAACCTTATTTATTGAATACATCATTTAAAATGGCAAGATTAAATCAAATTACATCCATGTTGTACACATCATAAAGCTTAAAGTGGCAGCTAAAGAATAAACACAGCAGCAGGTCTGTTCAATTCATGCTCATGAAGCTTCATGTGTGCGGATCTGAAGGGACTGATCATTTGTAGCCTGTCCACCTATCAGTTTTGCAAACATTAAGAGGGAGGAGCATTTCTAATTATGGAACCCATGGTGTGGTTCATCATCATGACTGAATTAACAAACCTATATAAAGCAATGGAGATCACCTTTGTCTACAGTGGGTAAAATGGAATTTCCGCCATTGCAAACCCAGCCAGTCAAGCCGACTCCGAGTCCGAGCTGTCCGACTTAAGACGATCTTTTTGACACCTCCCCCGGCTGCGATCGGCTACTTTCGAGGCGAGCCGCAATGTGTCTCAAACAAGCCTATTACCAGTAGAAATACTTTGCTTTTAAAATCGTGCTGTGCAACACGAAAAAAAGGGGCAAATCGTGATGGTGAACACGAATCAATAGATTAAAAATCGTGTTGGTGAACACGAAATGCCGTGAGACTGGGTTGGATGTTCAGGTGCATATCAGTATGTAGTGTCTCTACTTTAAAGAGTCCTCTTCTGCTGATGTTCATGTTTATATCAGTATGTAGTGTCTCTACTTTAAAGAGTCCTCTCCTGCTGATGTTCAGGTGTATATCAGTATGTAGTGTCTCTACTTTAAAGAGTCCTCTTCTGCTGATGTTCATGTTTATATCAGTATGTAGTGTCTCTACTTTAAAGAGTCCTCTCCTGCTGATGTTCAGGTGTATATCAGTATGTAGTGTCTCTACTTTAAAGAGTCCTCTTCTGCTGATGTTCATGTTTATATCAGTATGTAGTGTCTCTACTTTAAAGAGTCCTCTCCTGCTGATGTTCAGGTGTATATCAGTATGTAGTGTCTCTACTTTAAAGAGTCCTCTTCTGCTGATGTTCATGTTTATATCAGTATGTAGTGTCTCTACTTTAAAGAGTCCTCTCCTGCTGATGTTCAGGTGTATATCAGTATGTAGTGTCTCTACTTTAAAGAGTCCTCTTCTGCTGATGTTCATGTTTATATCAGTATGTAGTGTCTCTACTTTAAAGAGTCCTCTCCTGCTGATGTGCAGGTGTATATCAGTATGTAGTGTCTCTACTTTAAAGAGTCCTCTCCTGCTGATGTTCAGGTGTATATCAGTATGTAGTGTCTCTACTTTAAAGAGTCCTCTCCTGCTGATGTTTAGGTGTATATCAGTATGTAGTGTCTCCACTTTAAAGAGTCCTCTCCTGCTGATGTTCAGGTGTATATCAGTATGTAGTGTCTCCACTTTAAAGAGTCCTCTCATGCTGATGTTCAGGTGTATATCAGTATGAAGTGTCTCTACTTTAAAGAGTCCTCTCCTGCTGATGTTCAGGTGTATATCAGTATGTAGTATCTCTACTTTAAAGAGTCCTCTCCTGTTGATGTTCAGGTGTATATCAGTATGAAGTGTCTATACTTTAAAGAGTCCTCTCCTGCTGATGTTCAGGTGTATATCAGTATGAAGTGTCTCTACTTTAAAGAGTCCTCTCCTGCTGATGTTCAGGTGTATATCAGTATGAAGTGTCTCTACTTTAAAGAGTCCTCTCCTGCTGATGTTCAGGTGTACTTAGTGTCTCTACTTTAAAGAGTTCTCTCCTGCTGATGTTCAGGTGTATATCGCTACGTAGTGTCTCTACTTTAAAGAGTCCTCTCCTGCTGATGTTCAGGTGTATATCGGTATGTAGTGTCTCTACTTTAAAGAGTCTTCTCCTGCTGATGTTCAGGTGTACTTAGTGTCTCTACTTTAAAGAGTCCTCTCCTGCCGATGTTCAGTTGTATATCGGTATGTAGTGTCTTTACTTTAAAGAGTCCTACAATTAGATGGAAAACAGTTACAAAGAGACAGACAATTACAACAAAGAGACAATTAATCACCATAAAAAAATATTTTAGTAGAGAAATGTTTTCATTGAAGTTAATGTGTATTAATCCTGTAAAAAACAGTTTTATTCAAAATGGCACTTCATCAAAATGCAATTGAGTGCAACTTCAACGTAACTGTATTTTTGGTTCCTATTACATAAGATAAGATGTACTTTATTGATCCCAAATTGGGAAATGTTTGCGTTGCAGCAGCATAAAAACAAGGCATTGCACATAATTAGAAATTAAAAGAGTAGAAATAAACATTTCAAAAATTTGAAACATATCAAAATAGAAATGTCTTTATCTAAACACAATTGCATTGCTAGGCAACAGCATGGTTCCATTCTTACTTCCTGTCAGCTGATGTCCTTCACTCCTTATTTGGAATGGAACCTTCAGAATGATGACATCATCTGTTGCCTTCATGTATAATTCTGAATTCTGCATTGATATTCTAGGAGTTTGCAGGACCTGGCTGTGACGGTGAATTCATCAGAGCATCAGAGAATTAGGCAGAAGGCAGAAGGAATTTGTCCAGCTAGTGTCAGATCATTGAAGAGATTAGGGATACTTACAGTTTTTTTAGCGAGATAATCTTCACAAGTGAACTCAACTTTTGTGGGATTTTTGTGACGTTAATTCAGTCGAACAATTACATTTAGTTTGCTAAACAACAGGTCATTTTGTCACAGCAGTAGAGATGGAGATGAACAATAGAGATGAGCTGGCAGCCAAGCTCGAGATTCTGCAAAAAGGAAATCAGGAAATGAAGTTGTTGCTGGAGCAGGAGAGGACTTTAAGGGATAAGCTTGAGATTGAAGGCGCTAAAAATAAGGAAGCGATGCTCAACGCATATACAGAGAAATCAGCGTTGCTATTTAAGCACAATGTGAAAGTGAAAGCCCAGGTAATTGAGCAGAACATCTTGCGCTTCAACAATGAGGACCTGAACATGAAATACGGAAACCTCCAGAGGTCACACAAGAAGGTTGAAGCCAAGATGGCCGCCTTGAGAAAGGCAATCCAGGAACTCAAACAACTGAAAGAACCCTGTGTTGAGGAGCAAGGTGTAGAGATGGCTGCTTTGTTGAAGGAAAACAAAACACTGAAACAAGAGAAGGAGCGTTGTGTTGAGGAGAAAGATGCAAAGATGGCCGCCTTGCAAAAGACTAACCAAGAACTCAAACAACTAAAGGATCGTTGTGTTGAGGAGAAAGCTGTAAAGATAGCTGCTCTGCATGAGAGAAACCAGGAAATCACACAACTGAAGGAGCGTTGTGTTAAGGAGGAGGCAAATATGGCCGCCTTGCAAACAACAAACCAGGAACTCAAACAACAAAACTTGCGTTGCGTTGAGGAGAAAGATGCAGAGATAGCTACTTTTCTGAAGGAAAACCAAACACTGAAACAAGAGAAGGAACGTTGTGTGGTGGAGGAGGTGAAGGTGGACAAGAAGGAGGATGTGGAGGTGACAGTGGAACCAGAAGTTAGGCACGATGTGAAAATGAATGCCCTGGAAATTGAGCAGAAAGTCTTGCGCGGAAAGAATGAGGAACTGAACATGAAATATGGAAAGCTCCTCAAGATGCACGAGAAGGACAAAGCAGAGATGGCCGCCTTGAGAAAGACAAACCAGGATCTCAAACAACTGAAAGAACCCTGTGTTGAGGAGAAGGATGCAGAGATGGCTGCCTTGCAAAAGACAAACCAGGAACTCAAACAAGAGAAGTTGCGTTTTCTTGAGGTGAAACATTTTGAGATAGTCGTTTTGCATGAGAGAAACCATGAACTCCAACAACAGATGGAACGTTGTGTGGAGGAGAAGGATGCAGAGATAGTTGCTTTGCATGAGAGAAACCAGGAACTGGAACAAAAGAAGGAACGTTGTGTGGAGGAGAAGGATGCAGAGATAGTTGCTTCGCATGAGAGAAACCAGGAACTGGAACAACAGATGGAACGTTGTGTGGAGGAGAAGGATGCAGAGATTGCCGCCTTGCTGAAGAAACAGCTGAAAAAACCACCAAAGGCACTCTGCGTGGTGAAGGAGGAGCTTGTGGAGGTACAGGTGGAGTTGGAGGTGAAACAGGAAGTGAGGGTAGATCCACCTGAGCAAACCAATGAGCCGATCCCAACAACGCAGAGGAGGACAACACCACGGTGGAGAAGATTAATCAATTCCTTTTCTTGTATCCGCCCAAACGTCAACGATGACTAAAAAGGAAAACATGAGACTCAAAGGCAGCCCTGACATCGGCTTTAAAAACTTAAAAAACTTTAAAAAACAAACTCACAACAACAACAAATAATAAGACATTAAAACATTTCAAGTCTAAAGCTCAAAGTGAGTGAGCAACAACATATACTCACAGCCAGTCAGGATATATATTTAAACACTTAACAGTTATTAGATCTGGTTAGACATCAACAAAGGTTCCAGAAGAGACTCACAGTGATGTGCAGTTTTAGCCACTAGGGGCAAAAAAACAACCTTAATTTTAAAAGAAATAAACTATTCCTTTGCTTCTAGTACCCTTAAATAAGAGGAACATTTAGTCATTACAAGTTATCAGGTTTATGTTATATCGTCATGTTTAGTTTATAGTATCCACTTTCATATTTTTGTTGTATTTTTCATATTTATTGAATAGTTCATTTTCATATTTATGTTATATTTATCATGTTTGGTTAATAGTCAATTTTTATATGTATCTTATATTTGTCATATTTACTTAATAGTACATTTCTATATTTATGTTTAGTCCATTGTTTACTTGTTAAGTTAAAGTATAGTTTTGTCAATCAATAAAAAAAACGTTTTATAATGATAACAATACTGACACGTTGATTTATTTTACGTTTGTTTCTCCTGTCTACGTTTAACTTCTTACTTTTAATTTCAACTCACCAGAGATTTAATCTGAGAATTCAACTAATAACAACATTCAATACAAATACATTTAAATTAAAAACAACACTAGAATTATTTCTCGTCTGTTCCTCCTGTTTTTGTCTAGTTACCTTCATATTGAGTGACTTTAGCTCACCTGGCTCTGCCCTGATCAATACACTGACTTAAAGCTACTTCAGTACATACTTTATTACCTTGTTTACAAAGTTTGCATTCAACAATTATCATAATAAATATAAATAAAGGACAAAACAACACTATGTATTTGATTTCTTTCAAGTTTGTTTTAATTTAGTCAACTAAAACTAGATCTTTTTTTTACATGTCTGCTGATGTTCAGGTGTATATCAGTGTAATGTCTCTACTTTAAAGAGTCCTCTCCTGCTGATGTTCAGGTGTATATCAGTATGTAGTGTCTCTACTTTAAAGAGTCCTCTCCTGCTGATGTTCAGGTGTATATCAGTGTGTAGTGTCTCTACTTTAAAGAGTCCTCTCCTGCTGATGTTCAGGTGTATATCAGTATGTAGTCTCTCCACTTTAAAGAGTCCTCTCCTGATGATGTGCAGGTGTATATCAGTATGTAGTGTCTCTACTTTAAAGAGTCCTCTCCTGCTGATGTTCAGGTGTATATCAGTATGTAGTGTCTCTACTTTAAAGAGTCCTCTCCTGCTGATGTTCAGGTGTATATCAGTATGTAGTGTCTCTACTTTAAAGAGTCCTCTTCTGCTGATGTTCAGGTGTATATCAGTATGAAGTGTCTCTACTTTAAAGAGTCCTCTCCTGCTGATGTTCAGGTGTATATCAGTATGTAGTGTCTCTACTTTAAAGAGTCCTCTCCTGCTGATGTTCAGGTGTATATCAGTATGTAGTGTCTCTACTTTAAAGAGTCCTCTCCTGCTGATGTTCAGGTGGATATCAGTATGTAGTGTCTCCACTTTAAAGAGTCCTCTCCTGCTGATGTTCAGGTGTATATACTGAAATCTGTATTTTTAAATCTTTTTTTCCTTCTAATTTGTTATTCTTTTGAAAGTAACACAGTGTTATTTACTCACCAATAACACACAATTATCCTTGCTTTTATTTATTGGTTTAATTCCATAATCTCGGGCTTTTTTGGTGTCCGTCAGGAACTGAATTTCAAAATAAAAATAACCGGAAACAGACGTAGGCCTATAAGGGACATTTCGAGCATCATTGCGATTGTCAACATTTCTGAGTTTAGGATGGCCGAAGACACTACACTACCCATAATCCCCAGCTATCGTTTAGGACTACAGTTCCCGTAAGGTTACGCAGAGCGTCAAACAGCTGTGTGAAATGGAACGAAACCACGCCAGACTATCCAAAACTGGAATCGAACACCCCCCCAGAACTACACATGCTGGCTATTGTGTTTCACAAAATGTTCTATGGGACGTCTCTACTGAACGTTTTCGTTTTTCCCACAATTAGAAGTTGCCATTATTAAACACATTGGTGTTATCAAATGTAAAACATATAATTAATAAATGGGTGTAAATCACTTGTGTCCATAATGCGCAGCATTATATTAATGCCGTATACCCACATGACAGCTCATTGCTACTTTTTAATTCTACTCCACTACAATTCAGAGGTTAACCTGGTATTTTTACTCCACTGCATTTATTTGAGTTACTTTGCAGATTCTGATTAATTATGTGAAATATAAACAACCCTTAAATCAGACTTTAGTTACACCTGAGTAAAATTCAGGTAAGGTGATTGTCAAGTGCCAACAATCAGGAGAGATATTTGATAGTTGGTGCTTGAGAAGACTAAACATGTATCTGCAATTGACATGAATGGAAACAAGTAATAAAGTATATTCATTACTCGTTATTCTCTACTAATAGTTAATTAAAGACTGTATATTATGGCTATTTTGCACATCCCTTTCAAGATTTTCAAAGGTTTATTGACATATCATACACACAACTACGGTGTAGTTATGCAATGAATGAAAAACTTGGGTCACAGGTTCCTCAACAGTGCATTACAAGACATCTATCAATATGTGTGTACCTCCACCATTAAACTGTCATATTCTGCACATTTCTTATTCTATCTACATACATAAGAGTATAATTAATGTGTATAATATCAGTTAAAATAAGTGCTTCAACATAGTTAACATTGCAGGAAAGCAATATATTAGACGTTAATTACTTTGTCAGGCTTAATATTTAATATTTAATGTTTAAATATAGGTTAATCCGTTTTTCTGTTTTGCACCTCCTCCTATTAATATCTTTGTACATCCTGCACTAAACTGTTTTATTGAAGAGATCACTTATAGTATCTTCTTGATTTTTTATATTCTATATTTATATTTTCCCCCTATGAAAGTATGTACTCTTAATATTTTTTTAATCAAATATAACACATAAAAACAATAATTCAATAACGTGCTTTAACCACTAGGAGGTGCACACAAGGTGCACACAGCCATAATAACTTTGTATTATTAGTGTGTATGTACAACATCTGAAGATGTATAGTTTTATGCATGCTTTCACATCATTTTACAGCATATTGCTATACTATTTCAGACTCAGTATTTACATTCTTACATTCAAAGAAAATCAGTAATATCTTTAAAAACTACAGTCCTTTTCTATCAGCTGTGCACAGTTATGGTGTAAATATAACCTATCTATGAATTAGATCAAATGTAAAAGTCAGCCGAATTAGTGTTGATACTGCAAGGAGACGTATTGTGTGAAGAGAAATTGAAGATGTTGTTTAATTGTTGATATATTTATGATCCACGTCAAGTATTCAGTTTCGGCGCCATTTCTTCCAGTTTTTCCAAAGGTCTTCTCATCAGGGCTCTCTAAATAAAGAACTACGGCAGATCTGTAATATGTAATGCAGCCGAACCGTGTATTACAATGCCGTTATGTGATGACTTTCAAAGAGAAAAGCAAGAGCACTCGGAATTAAGTATTATTTTATACTTTTAAAATGTTTTCCGGATTTCATATAATATAAACACCAACTCCCAGCATGCATTGCGGCAAACACATCCAATCAGCGAGCTTAAAACCATAGCTGAGGATCTTGGGTAATCGCTCGAAATGCCTACGTCTGTTTCCGGTTATATTTATTTTGAAATTCAGTTCCTGACGGACACCAAAAAAGCCCGAGATTATGGAATTAAACCAATAAATAAAAGCAAGGATAATTGTGTGTTATTGGTGAGGAAATAACAGTGTGTTATTTTGAAAAGAATAACAAATTAGAAGGAAAAAAAGATTTAAAAAATACAGATTTCAGTATCCTGAGGCTCTGAGCCCCATTTATTTTCCTCACAGACGACAACAAAAGTCCGAAATTATACGATTTAAAATAAAAGCAATAACTGTGGCTTGATATTGAGTAAGAACATGTTTTTATGAACCACACAGCTTCCGGTCTTCCACGACCCGACCGGAGAAAAATACGTGCTGCAGCCTGCAGGCACGAAACACGTTACCAGTAGAAATACATTGCTTTTAAAATCGTGCTGTGCAACACGAAAAAAAGGGGCAAATCGTGATGGTGAACACGAATCAATAGATTAAAAATCGTGTTGGTGAACACGAAATGCCGTGAGACTGGGTTGCACTGAAACAGAGCAGCGATGGCACAAGCCAAGAACCATGGTAAGTACAGTATGTGTTCACAACCAATCCACGGTTTAATGAGTATTTCCTTTGTGCCAAGAGCTGATTTAGTATGTTGCATCAACAACCTTTTCAATTAATGTGACAATTCTTTTG
Source organism: Pseudochaenichthys georgianus (assembly GCF_902827115.2). Taxonomy (NCBI): domain Eukaryota; kingdom Metazoa; phylum Chordata; class Actinopteri; order Perciformes; family Channichthyidae; genus Pseudochaenichthys; species Pseudochaenichthys georgianus. The sequence continues at coordinate 25,259,204 of NC_047509.1, forward strand.
TGTAATTAATAGGGTGTGAAACCAGGCAGAGTGAGTGACATGGTGTTCACTTCCACTAAGCCAAAGCAGTTTACAGTTGCTGACGGTGTAAGGTAATGTCTATTGTCCTAAGTAATTGTATGTAGCCTGCTACAACTTTGTGATTGTTGTCTGAGTGTAAAATTGTTCTTAAAGTCCTAATTATCATATAAACATGTTCAAAGAAGTACACGTTACAAGGCCGTGCGGGGGGAGCTGCCAGACCCAGATGTCCTCAAAGTCAGCGAGGCATTCAAGGACTTCTCAGCAGACATCGCACCATGAAATAAAAAACGAATGGCTCACTACTCAACTCAACGACTAACACTCTTTCAGAGGATATGTTGGAAATGCACACATTATATATATTTTTTGCATCTACTTTCTGGATATTGTACATCTGTTCATCTGTTATATAAACTAGCATTACTTAAATATGCAGAGACTAATTGAAATGTTTAAATATGTATTTCCCCCCCGATATAACATCAACCTATGTTTTGTAAAAGTTTATTAAATTAATCTGTAAAATGTTATCATATTGTGGATTTATTAAATTATGTATTTTCCTTTGTTATTTATGTGTGCGTTTGTTTTGAGGATATAATGCATTAGTACCTAAACATAGTATGGTATAACTGCTTTTTGTAATGAAATACACAATTGGTTTGGGAGCAAGAAATCTTTTAATCGTTGTTGCCCAGGCTTGCCGAAATGAATGGAAACTTATCTCCCGATTATAACATTGTGTAACTTGCTGCTGTTAAATACCGTCAAACTATGTGCAATATGTGCAATATATACTTTATATACATATGCCATCTTTAATAACTGTAATATACATACCGGGCTGCTAAATCCTAAGAACTGCTACAGGATTTGATTTGTTCTTTATCTGTATTTTTGAAAATTATGTAACTTTTAATCTTTTTTTTTTAGCATATTGTTTATTATATTATAACTTAGTACTTTTTTAGCATATTGTTTATTATATTATAACTTAGTACTTTTTAACGCATGTAAGATATTCAACACTAAGCTGTCTGTGTCTCTTTCCTGCTGTAACGCTGCACATTTCCCCTCTGTGGGACTAAAGGTATTCTGATTCTGATAACGGGACGAATTTGTACAAAGGGGCACACAGCAAAAGTGCCGACTTTCTTACACGCTGGAAGGCCAATTGCTTTTCTTTACCCCGAAATCCGCTCATTCTTGCTCACTGTCAAGCTGTCAAAAACTCTGTACTCAAACCGGAAGTACTCAGCCGCACACCCAGCCGCCGGAAGTTGATAGACGCCATCTTGTGCACAGAGCCTATAGCAGACTACAACATGGATGTAGGGTGAATTGCCCTAATGTGGGATTTTTTTTGCATTTCCGACTTCTGGAATATATTGCGATATGAAGCCGATACAATAAATCAAAATCCAGTACCATTCTGAAATCCCCAGGATGTGTCCTAATCAACCCAAAAGAGAAAATGCAGATATTACACTCATAAAATAAATGGTAGACATATCAGTACTCTTAGTGCCAAGTTGTCTCAGACAATCTGCATTTCCTAATGTGGGACAGTTCTGTGCAAAATGTGGGACACTGAAAAATCTATGTTAAAAATCCTCAGTCACCTTAATTCATGTAATAAAAACATCTCAGGCCAGTAACACTCAAAGCTAAATGTGCAATACCATGTTCAGCTATGTTACTATTTATAATGTTATTGTTGTTACAACAGACGATGTTTTTCTTTAAATTGAAGTTAAATGCATCAATCTGGTGCACTTTGAGGGCAAAATTAAGAGATTTATGCATACATCTCTCAATACTCATATGAAACAGAACTGTATATATTTCAATAATCCAAAAACCATTACAATATTCTCACAACCAATACAACATATTTGATAAACTCCTATCTTTATTTTAGTCTGCATTCTTAATTTTTTTATTTATGCATATTCGACTAATCACTCCCCTTTTAAACTGTGTTTTTTTTTTTACTGACCTATAGTACATATTGGAATGCTTTCTTAACTTAGGCTAAATTAATTGCCATCTTTTAAACTCTGACATTAATCCCTAACATTATCCCTGACTTTGTCATACCATTTTAACAGAGATGCAGCCACCCCCAATTATTTAATATAATTTGCCCTTCACCTTAAATATCTAAAATAATGCATTAGAAGACTAAAACCCTGTAAATAACCATTGCTCTTGCACAATCCATGCCCCTTTTAGACCTGGCCACATTAGGCAAATCATACTGTCCCACTTTGCGAAACATGTTTCCTAAAGTGGGACGATGGAACATTTGATTGAAATAAAAAATATAGAGTATATTTTCACCATATTATAATATGTTCTGATGAACAAACATATCATAAACACATCCTGATAAAAACTTGCAAGATTGTTTTATTTATACGAAATTGAAAACCTTAACATTACATTTGTCAAAACACTATAGAGGCTTCTCAATACTCAAATTTCCCCTCCTCGACTCCCCTCCTCGACTCCCCTCCTCGAGACTTAGTCCCGCCCACAGGAGATGCGAGCGGAGGACCGAGGAGGGGAACCGAGGAGAGAGGAGGGGAAGCAGCAGACGTTTAAAGAAATGAGAACTCCTCTCCTCTGAGCGGTCATATTAAAGCGACGTCCGTTCATTATTACGTGGCAACAGCTGCATCAGCTGTCGAGTGTTTTGTCATATTTTATAATCTCTGTTAGATCAGCTGAACATTGTTCCCCCACATATTTACCTTGAATTAATTGAGAGTGCGGTATAATGAGACAATAACAGGCTACAGATGCGGACACACACACACAAATATATTTATATAAATATATGCAATTTAAAGTATGAGAGCACTCTCATAATAACGTAACACAATCAGAGACTGGATATATCCCCCCCCTCTCTCTGGTCGCTGAAATGGGGAATTGAAATTACGGGCCAAAAGTTGTATTTGCAAGTATTAAAAGTAAGCAGAGGACACCAAACCAACTAAGACCTGTCTGTCCGCCGCATCTGCGCACACACTGTACCACACACACCTACACACTGTACAGGACACACCTACACACTGTACCACACACACACACACACACACACACACACACACACACACACACACACACACACACACACACACACACACACACACACACACACACACACACACACACACACACACACACACACACACACACACACACACACACACACACACACACACACACACACACACCTACAGCTCCTAAAGCATAATCAGGCTACAGCCGTTGTGTATTTTATTATGTGAAGCACTAAATGGTTTTAGAAAAATATCGACTCTTTGTTTGTATATATCTACTAAACTAAAGCAAATAAAGAGAGTAGGTCTGTTATACTGAGTGATATTTATTTTACACACTGCTCTGCTTTCTGCAGGGCCTCACAGCTGTTCTCACTGTAAACATCGCGTTGCGATGAGAGCAGTTTCTAAAATAATATCCAGGGGATGCATGCAGAGCTGTCATTGGCTGAGATAAGTCCGGCCGTGCGTCACGCCTCCACCGTTCCCGGAAATGCATCCGCGGAGGAGCCGTGGAGGAACCATCAGTGTATCCTCGGTTATAGCTCCTCCAGAGAGCCTCCTCGACGCTCGATCCTCGGTCCTCGGTGTGCATTTAGAGAAATGAGACGTCCTTCAAAATGGCGCGCTGAAATTCATTTCCGGGTCACTACCGGAGGACCGAGGAGTCGAGGAGTCGAGGAGGGGAAATTTGAGTATTGAGAAGCCTCTTGAGTCACTGACCTTTGAGTGGTCTTCACACAGAGTACTTCCTGTTTGAAGGTTTTTCCACCCTCATCTGTGATTGGACATTTGAGAAGTCATGTGATTTTGATCGCATGACATCACAGCTTGTGTTTACCCTTAGTTTAATTGACTCTCATTTGTTTGCGGAAGACCTACACCCATTTGAGCTTAGGGCCCTTTCTCATTTCATCAAATCCCCCTCCTCGACTCCTCGACTCCTCTGTCCTCCGGTAGTGACCCGGAAATGAATTTTAGCGCGCCATGTTGAAGGACATCCCATTTCTCTAAATGCACGTCGAGGACCGAGCATCGAGCATCGAGGAGGCGCTCTGGAGGAGCTCTAACCGAGGATACACTGATGGGTCCTCCATGGTCCTCCACGGCTCCTTCGCGGATGCATTTCCGGGAACAGAGATGTTTCAAAGAGTCGTGACGCACGGCCGGACTTATCTCAGCCAATGACAGCTCTGCATGCATCCCCTGGATATTATTTTAGAAACTGCTTTCATCGCGACGCGATGTTTACAGTGAGAACAGCTGTGAGGTCCTGCAGAAAGCAGAGCAGTGTGTAATGTATAATATATATCGCTCAGTATAACAGGCCTACTCTCTTTATTTGCTTTAGTTTAGTAGTAGATATCTACAAACAAAGAGTCGATATTTTTCTAAAACCATTCAGTGCTTCACAATAAAATACACAACGGCTGTAGCCTGTTTTAGGAGCTGTATGTGTGTGTGTGTGTGTGTGTGTGTGTGTGTGTGTGTGTGTGTGTGTGTGTGTGTGTGTGTGTGTGTGTGTGTGTGTGTGTGTGTGTGTGTGTGTGTGTGTGTGGTACAGTGTGTAGGTGTGTGTGGTACAGTGTGTGCGTAGATGCAGCAGACAGACAGGTCAGTTGGTTTGGTGTCCTCTGCTTACTTTTAATACTTGTAAATACAACTTTTGGCCCATAATTTATTTTCCTCATTGTAGCGACCAAAGGGGAGAGGGGGGGGATATATCCAGTCTCTGATAGTGTTACGAGTTATGAGAGTGCTCTGTTTGATTCTGAAATTGTATATATTTATATAAATATATACACATATATGTGTGTGCGTGTCCGCATCTGTAGCCTGTTATTGTCTCATTATACCGCACTGTGAATGAATCAAACTAAATATATAAGTGGTCATGAACACATCTGTCCGTCAGACAGAGGGCTGCTGTGCCTTCTGTCATCATTAATGGACGTCTCTTTAAAATGACCGCTCAGAGGAGAGGAGTTCTCATTTCTCTAACCGCCTGCTGCTTCCCCTCCTCTCTCCTCGGTTCCCCTCCTCGGCTCCTCCGCTCGCATCTCCTGTGGGCGGGACTAAGTATCGAGGATAGGAGTCGAGGAGGGGAGTCGAGGAGGGGAGTTCGAGAAATGAGAACGGGCCTAGGTGTCCCACATTAGGGCGTGTCCCACATTAGGGAAACTCACCCTATAATAAGAAGGAGGGACTACTGTAAACTCATCTAGAGACTCTGCACCGTGCTTTGTTGCTGTTGCTTTATGCTGTATTAACGTGGACAACAGAGAAACATATTCTTCTTGACCAAAGTTGGAATTTAAATAAAAAAGGAAAGTGAAACTATGCTCGTCACCCTCTCCCTCCGGTCCACATTAATACAAATGATCCCAATACGTATGATTGTATGAACTATGAAAATATCTTACAATCAATACAAGTGTATTTATTATAAACGTTAGTCCTTAACATCTATCACTGTGTATATCACCATTCAAACATCTTTTAAAAGTTGAACAAACCCCACACAGCCCAGTAAAGACTGTGAAATGTTTACTTTATTTGATCATTTCAGTAAAAACTAACGTTCATATTTCTCTTTTTGATTATAATACTGATGAACGTTCAGAACAAAGCACTTTGGCAACTTACCACATACGTTTTAAAATGCTTAATAAGCACCGTAACGTTCATGATATAATTTCTCGGTCATAAACGGTTGTTTCCGTGAACGGCCGACTGTTGAGTGACGGCAAATGCTGCGGCTGCAATGCATTGTGGGGCAGCATTTTCTCCTCTCCTTTCGGTGAGGGAGGTCCTGTGGTTCCTAAGCTAAAGGAGGTTATAAAGGAACTTTGAAACCTCCTTTCCTTTCATGTAGAGAATTGGAACGGCACTTAACATGGCTGCCACTGACGTACTTCCGGGTCATTTCACTTGGTTAGGAAGGTTCCTCAGCTAAATGGACTATTGGAATGCAACCTGTGATTAAGCCCATGGTGTAGCCTACTGCAAATGTTTGGTAGTCCTGTAGAGGTAATGCGTGGAGACCAAGCTGTTTTTAACCGATTTTAAAACGGTAATGTTACAGTAGGCTATTGTTATCCTACTTTTGTATTAAGATTCTGATTTTAAAAAGGAAGGAACAACTTCTTGAACTTCTCTAAATACCATTCTCTTATTTATTTGGTCCAGGCATGGTGGCCCTGTTCTTTACTGAAATACCCTGCTTTTCTGTTCATTCCCAAACCCAACATCTCTCACATTACCAAAAAAAAGCAAAACTCATAATCCCCTGTAGGGCAGAGGAGTATTTCCTGACACAGATCTTTGGTTAGGCATAATAAATATAAATGCTATTCTTGAACTGGGCATGTAAAAACATTTAGAGTTTAGTTGATTATGATTAGTAGGGACTGTTCTTGATTGTACAACTTCCACAGGTTATCAATTCAACAAATTAGAATAATTTGCATACAAAAATATCCTTTGTATATCAATTACACACCCTTTGTTACTCCAATTCTTGAGGAATATGTGTTATTTGTGAATGCCGAAGAATTTAAAAACAGAAAATGAATTAAAGTAAATGGGGGGCTGTGTTCAACAGTAAAACTATATCCAAACATCTCACACAACACGTGCAATACAGACCCGGCGCCGTGGCCAAGGCCCTCCCATTTTACATTCCTGCCCTCCCCCAATAAACACTTTTTATTTTATTTGTCAGGTGTATGCTTAATACTTCTAAACCCATACATTTTCAACAAAACGTTACTATTTTAAACACTTTTGCATTTCTCCCACTGTGCAGGCCCATTCATCCCTGTGAGTCTGGGACCAGTCCGGAAGTTTCTAACTGTTGATGTTTAGCAAAAATGCATGTGTTTAGAACGTTTTAAGACTTGGATAAGTGTGCACAAGTTGTATACACATGTGTAAGTAGATGTTTTGAAATAGTTTTGCTGTTGTTGAACACAGCTCCCATTTTCTTCCATTCATCAAGACTTTGCTCTATGTTTGGATTGTTGGTTTACAGGGGAGGTATACAAGAAGCAAACGTCTCTTTCTTCTAGGATACTAACTAAAATGTGGTGGGTTATTACAAATGGTCATTTTGTGAGGAAAATATTCCTTTTCTTTCTTTTTTTCGTGGTTTTTAAAGCCTTTAATCAATATCATGCCGTATTTTAACTGTGATTATTCACAACCTTTCCTTCAGGGTGCATTTTGACATACTTGATGCAGTGAGCAGCAGTGAGGACCCAGTCAGAAGAGATGAGGGTCCCTCCACAGACGTGCCTCCAGCGCCCACTGCCGTCCGACTTAAGAGAGATCTGAGCACAGCAGAGAGAGGGGACAAGTGTGCATGCATAATGACTCTTCAACTTCATCAAGCTACACATTCATTTAATCTCTGCACCCTCTGTCTTCTCTGGAGGAGAATTTATTATCAGGAATTCAGCAGAACAAAAAAAAGATTCATAGTGTACATTTGTAAATATGGTGTCACTTTTGTATCTGTAGTGGTAATAATGTAGTGTTTTCTGTGTTCTGTAGTTGTCAGAGTGAACGTTTTTTCAATATTTATTGCTTTCTTTACCTGCCAGGGCCAGCTGTGAGGCCTGACGTCCTCTCCTGCCACCACCCTGCTCAGCACAGGGGGGAAGGTGGGGAGGCCACATCCGTATGCTGGGACAAGGTGAGGAAGGTTTATTGTGATTCTCGCACCAGGCTAAACATGTCGAGTAGGTGATTATACATTTTGGATTAATTATAGTCGAGAATTTACTTCATTTAAGGTTTGGTGATTCTTAAACAATTCACATTTTATATAAAAGAAAAGGCACATGTCAACAATACTCTGTTCTCTGCATTGTACATTATGTCCCTTTTGAAACATACATAATGATAAGGGACTATTCACTTAGATTCTGCTACAGAAAATGAGTAATTTATCTTAGAGAATTAAAACTGTCTTACCGCTAGCTACCAAAAAAGCGAAGACCACCAGTCTCCTCATGACTGTAGTAGGGTGTGTGTGGGATTGTGCTAAAAACAGGTGTGCATTTATACTGAATGTTAGCAACTTTTGGATAACCTGGCTGTCACATGCAGAAAGTCAAACAAGCGGTGGAGTCTGAGAACACAGCATGTGGTTACCGAATGGATTTTCCCAGCACTAGCCTCGTTTTGGAAACATTGGATGCGTTGTACTTTTTAAGTATACTGTTTTAAAATAAAAGTACATTTAGATCCAGGCAAAAACTGTACAAAACATAAAAGAAGACGCTATGTTTGATTTATAGTTCCACATTTTATTTTTATTTGACATGAGCACAATGGCTCTGATGCCGGATGAAGAAGGGGTTCCACTTCTCATGCACAATAATGTTAGAGGTGCCCATGAACACAGCGCTCTGCTCTGTCTCTATCAGGTTGTGCTTTCCCATGCCCACTCTGTACTCCCTGCCACTGCTGCAAGTTGACATAGAGAATAATATGAAGCAGGGATGAATAGGCTTTGAGATCACCTTAAAAAATTACATATTCTAATGATTTTCTTTAGTAAATGTAAAACACAATCATTAGGCAAACAGGAAACAGGGATTGTATATGGAAACAAGCAAGTGAAAATATCATTCACCAATCAGCTAGCAATCTGCTCAATTAGTGTCCTATATAACTAAATGCTGTTCTAAATTTGGTCGCTAGATTTTAAGAATTTCTTAAATAAAGTGAAACTGTATTGAAAGCGTATTTAATAACTTAATATACGTTGCATGAAGAGTTTTGATCTCCACTGTTTCATACCTGATGCAGTGAGCAGCAGTGAGGACCCACTGGTCTGAGATCAGAGTGCCTCCACAGGTGTGCCTCTACTCGCCCTGTCTGTTGTACTGCAGGGAAATCTAAAACACACATATGAACATCATATCATCAGCTTTCTTTACGTTTTCTTTGAAGGTAATACTCCATTAAATGTATACTGACTTCCAAATGTTAATTTATTTTGACTGAACATTTCCTGACTGTAATTCTGGTTTAATTATGTATTCATCTTTTTGTTTTTGTATTCCTTTTTTCAAACACATTTCCCTTTTTGTTGTCTTTTAAACATTACTTTCGTGCATTTCTTCTCTTTATGGACAACACTGCGAATTGGCAGTGTCTTTAAATGATGCTACACAAATTGCCTTGCCTCTTTCAAAATTCGACAATTCTTAACACATACTGTATATCTTAACTATAAACCTTTAATTTACTTAACTCTTATCAAGTCAGTAGTCTAAAATAAGTATATTTCAGACAGTTGTCTTTTCAGAGTATGTTTTACCTGCCAGGGCCAGCTGTTAGGCCTGACATCCTCTCCCCCAACCACCCTGCTCACCACAGGGGCGATGGTGGGCTGGCCGCACCCGTAGGCTGAAACAGACACATAAACTCTCTTAAAACCAAACTGTTAATTTGCATTGCGTTTAAAGAGAACACTGCAAACTGTATGTCAGACAGATGGCTGTAACAATGCTGTGTGTGAAAGATTCTTACCACCAGCAACAAAGAGAGCAAGCACCACAAACTTCATCATGTCTGAATATACAGTTTGCCTTTTAATATGTGACATATGTATACAGTTCATGGTGTTATACAACTTGCGAAACTGGATCAAATTCCTGGAAAATTTCCCACGGGCGGTTGGTCATCTGCCAAGGTTGGTTGGTGGTTCAATTCCCAGCCCTAATAGTCAACATGTCGATGTTTACTTGGGCAAGATACTTAACCCCAAATGGCTCCCGATGGCATGGCCAACGGTGTGTGTGAATGTTAGCTTTTCTGAGCAGGTGGCACTTTGTATGGCAGCTTATGCCTCTCTATTAATCAATCAATCAATGTTTATTTATATAGCCCAATATCACAAATGTTACATTTGTCTCAGTGGTCTTCACAGTGTGTACAGAATATCAGTATGACAATACGACACCCTCTGTCCTTAGACCCTCACATCGTACAAGGAAAAACTTCCAGAGAAAACCCACAGTTTAAAGGGAAAAATGGGAGAAACCTCAGGGAGAGCAACAGAGGAGGGATCCCTCTCCCAGGACGGACAGACGTGCAATAGATGCCGTGTGTAAATTGAAAAGATAATACATTGGCAACATAGGTAGTCCAAATGTTTGGAAATGCATGTGTGTATAATAGGAAGATGAATCCACGAGGATATCCATCCAGGACTTATGATCCAGGACCACAGACACGACTCGCGATCCAGGGCTCGCGATCCAGGACACAGGACCGCAGGATCATCCATGCCTCCGGATCCCGGCGTATATAGACACCAAAAAGAAAGAAATGTGGGGAAGCTGGGTTAATCGGAACATGAGAGTACACAGGTATAGACAGAGAGAAGGAAGAAGTAAGATGTCCCCCGACAAATTAAGCCTATATCAGCAAAACTAGGGGCTGAATCTAATCAGCCCTAACTATAAGCTTTATCAAAAAGGAAAGTCTTAAGCGCACTCTTAAAAACGGATAGGGTGTCTGCCGCCCGAACACAAACTGGAAGCTGATTCCACAAATGTGGAGCTTGATAAGAAAAGGCTCTGGCTCCCATTGTACTTTGAGAGATTCTAGGAACAACCAACAACCCTGCATTCTTGGAACGCAATGCCCTAGTAGGACAGTAGGGTATAATGAGTTCTTTAAGGTAAGATGGCGCCTGCCCATTAAGGGCTTTGTAGGCGAGAAGAAGAATTTAAAATTCTATCCAGTGTAAGGCACTGGTTAGTACACGAGCTGCAGCATTTTGAATCAGCTGAAGCGACTTGACTGACTTCTTGGTCAACCCAGTCTCACGGCATTTCGTGTTCACCAACATGATTTTTAATCTATTGATTCGTGTTCACCAACACGATTTGCCCCTTTTTTTCGTGTTGCACAGCACGATTTTAAAAGCAATGTATTTCTACTGCCTGCAGCACGTCTTTTTCTCCGGTCGGGTCGTGGGAGACCGGAAGTTGTGTGGTTCATAAAAACATGTTCTTACTCAATATCAAGCCACAGTTATTGTTTTTATTTTAAATCGTATAATTTCGGACTTTTGTTGCCGTCTGTGAGGAAAATAAATGGGGCTCAGAGCCTCAGAATACGGAAATCTGTATTTTTAAATATTTTTTTCCTTCTAATTCGTTATTCTTTTCAAAATAACACACTGTTATTTACTCACCAATAACACACAATTATCCTTGCTTTTATTTATTGGTTTAATTCCATAATCTCGGGCTTTTTTGGCGTCCGTCAGGAACTGAATTTCAAAATAAAAATAACCGGAAACAGACAATCCCCAGCTATCGTTTAGGACTACAGTCCCCGTAAGGTTACGCAGAGCGTCAAACAGCTGTGTGAAATGGAACGAAACCACGCCAGACTATCCAAAACTGGAATCAAACACCCCCCCAGAACTACACATGCTGGCTATTGTGTTTCGCAAAATGTTCTATGGGACGTCTCTACTGAACGTTTTCATTTTTCCCACAATTAGAAGTTGCCAGTATTAAACACATTGGTGTTATCAAATGTAAAACATATAATTAATAAATGGGTGAAAATCGCTTGTGTCCATAATGCGCAGCATTAATATATACCCACATGACAGCTCATTGTTACTTTGTAATTCTACTCCATGACAATTCAGAGGTTAGCCTGGTATTTTTACTCCACTGCATTTATTTGAGTTACTTTGCAGATTCTGATTAATTATGTGAAATATAAACAACCCTTAAATCAGACTTTAGTTACACCTGAGTAAAATTCAGGTAAGGTGATTGTCAAGTGCCAACAATCAGGAGAGATATTTGATAGTTGGTGCTTGAGAAGACTAAACATGTATCTGCAATTGACATGAATGGAAACGAGTAATAAAGTATATTCATTACTCATTATTCTCTACTAATAGTTAATTAAAGACTGTATATTATGGCTATTTTGCACATCCCTTTCAAGATTTTCAAAGGTTTATTGACATATCATACACACAACTACGGTGTAGTTATGCAATGAATGAAACACTTGGGTCACAGGTTCCTCAACAGTGCATTACAAGACATCTATCAATATGTGTGTACCTCCACCGTTAAACATATTGATATTCTGCACATTTCTTATTCTATCTACATACATAAGAGTATAATTCATATGTATAATATCAGTTAAAATAAGTGCTTCAACATAGTTAATATTGCAGGAAAGCAATATATTAGACGTTAAGTACTTTGTCAGGCTTAATATTTATCTGTAGATAGATACCCCCAAAGTTTTTTTCTTATTTATAAGAAGATCTTAATCTGTTATTTAATGTTTAAATAAAGGTTAATTCGTTTTTCTGTTTTGCACCTCCTCCTATTAATATCTTTGTACATCCTGCACTAAACTGTTTTATTGTAGAGATCACTTATAGTATCTTCTTGATTTTTTATATTCTATATTTCTATCACAGACCTTCTACTTTCCCCCTATGAAAGTATGTACTCTTCATATTTGAATTCAAATATTCAAATAATATTTGATGAAAAAAATATTAAGAGTACATTATTGTTTTTATGTGTTATATATAACACATAAAAACAATAATTCAATAACGTGCTTTAACCACTAGGCGGTGCACACAAGGTACACACAGCCATAATAACTTTGTATTATTAGTGTAGGACACGTTTTATTCATGCTTTCACATAATTTTACAGCATATTGTTATACTATTTCAGACTCAGTATTTACATTCTTACATTCAAAGAAAATCAGTAATATCTTTAAAAACTACAGTCCTTTTATATCAGCTGTGCACCGTTATGGTGTAAATATAACCTATCTGTGAATTAGATCATATGTAAAAGTCAGCCGAATTAGTGTTGATACTGCAAGGAGGCGTATTGTGTGAAGAGAAATTGAAGATGTTGTTTAATTGTTGAATATATTTATGATCCACGTCAAGTATTCAGTTTCGGTGGCATTTTCTCAGTTTTTCCAAAGGTCTTCTCATCAGGGCTCTATAAATAAAGAACTACGGTAGATCTGTAATATACAATGCAGCCGAACCGTGTATTACAATGCCGTTATGTGATGACTTTCAAAGAGAAAAGCAAGAACACTCGGAATTAAGTATTATTTTATTCTTTTAAAATGTTTTCTGGATTTCATATCATATAAACACCAAATCCCAGCATGCATTGCGGCTAAAACATCCAATAAACGAGCTTAAAACCATAGCTGAGGATCTTGGGTAATCGCTCGAAATGCCTTCGTCTGTTTCCGGTTATTTTTATTTTGAAATGTAGTTCCTGACGGACGCCAAAAAAGCCCGAGATTATGGAATTAATCCAATAAATAAAAGCAAGGATAATTGAGTGTTATTGGTGAGTAAATAACAGTGTGTTATTTTGAAAAGAATAACAAATTAGAAGGAAAAAAAGATTTAAAAAATACAGATTTCAGTATCCTGAGGCTCTGAGCCCCATTTATTTTCCGAAATTATACGATTTCAAATAAAAGCAATAACTGTGGCTTGATATTGAGTAAGAACATGTTTTTATGAACCACACAGCTTCCGGTCTCCCTCGACCCGACCGGAGAAAAAGACGTGCTGCAGGCAGTAGAAATACATTGCTTTTAAAATCGTGCTGTGCAACACGAAAAAAAGGGGCAAATCGTGTTGGTGAACACGAATTAATAGATTAAAAATCGTGTTGGTGAACACGAAATGCCGTGAGACTGGGTTGTCTTGGTCCACCCTGATAATAAGGAGTTACAATAATCCAGCCTACAAGTAACAAATGCATGGACTAGTTTCTCTGCATCGTTTTGAGGCAAGATATGCCTGATTTTTGCAATGTTACGTAGATGGAAGTAGGCGGTCCTTGAAATTGATTTTATGTGGGCGTTAAAGGATAAATCCTGATCAAATATAACACCAAGATTCCTTACAGTCTCACTGGAGGCCAAATTAATGCCATCCATAGTTAGTATATCTTTAGATAATTTGTTTCGTAGATTCTTCTGGCCAAGTACAATAACTTCAGTTTTGGTCGTGTCAAAAAGTCATCAAAAAGTTTAAGGTCATCTACGTTTTTAAGTCCTTGAGGCAGTCTTGAATTTTATTTAAATGATTAATTTCTTTATTAATGTGTAAGAATGGGTGATGCTGCCTCGTACATTTAAAAGCACATTGAGGGGCCGTAAAGACTGGAAAAATAGTCCATTTACCATTCAACAACATTACCTTTCGATACTGGGGAGGAGAGAACAGCACCAACAACAAAACAGCAAGAAATTACCAGAACTACTAGGCCAAGGCTGAACTGTCCTGAAGTTATGTTTAATTTTAGGTTTGTTGAACAAGTCAGGGAAATTGAGAGTTTTGGTTGACGCAAAGAGCCTTACTTTATATCAAGTATAGTCCCCCTACTCTGAGTTCCCTTACAAAAAAAATATGCCTCCTACAGTAGATTCAATTTCCTGTGACTGTAAAGTACTCAAATCAAGCAATTCAAAGTCATTAATACAATGAATGTAGTGCTTGCATGTACAAGTCTGCTCATTTGGTTTGATTTGATCTGCCCTTGATTGACATATCTACACGTGTATTTCATCAACAGTTGACAACATTTCTGACTTTACATAAAACACATTTCTTACATTTAAAGTGTGCAAAAAATAAAGCTTTTTATAACCAAAACCACTGTAACAATATAAAAACAACTTTTAATCAAATAAACATTAATTCCCAAACTCGCTTAAACATTACTTAAACATAGTCATTCTAATAATTTCCTCTGCAAAACAATAATGTTGTTCTATTTGCTGCTTAAGTGTTTGATGTGCAAACAGCATATCATATTAAAACAATTATGTGATATAAATGTGAAAAAGTGCTTAAATATGCAAACAGACAGTCAAATATGTTTGAAGCAGAGTTTCTGTTTCACCGATCAGATCTGCTTTATAAGCCTCCCAACTCCATGTTATATAAGTGAACATTGTGAATGTTCAGATATAAAAACATAAGGTTTTTTCTTTTGACATAACAAGGCGGGTAGACTGACTGTTTTTTAAATGCATTTATAACCACCATATATGTTTTCAGTTGAAAGTCTTGACCATCTTGGGTCACAGTGAGACATCTGTGAGGTTCACACACAGTTTTGGGAGATAAGGTGTATTTGGGGATATCTGTAGTTACTTATCTCCAAGGATGATTTATTTTTTCCAACAACTTTTCCTGGCTGCTCTGAGGCAAATGTTAAGTAACACATTTGGGGTATGTTCAAGCGCTATATAAGGAGGAGAACATCTCCCTGAATCTCTACTGAAGATAGTCACAATGAAATTCGTGATCTTGGCTTTGTTTGTCGCTGGTGGTAAGCTCTGAAACTGATTCTGATAGGAAATGGAAACGAGTAAATGTGTTGCTACATCAACTGTGTACATTTGTTTAACACGAAGTTGTAGCAAAGTTTGAGGAAATCACGTTTTATCCTTATGCCAAAAACTACTTTGAAACATTTTTGACAGTTAAAGATAAAGAGTTTATATCATAAAATTACCATATTCTGTACTTTTGTTCATTAGCCTACGGGTGTGGTCTGCCCACCTTCACCCCCACCATCACCAGGGTGGTTGGTGGAGATGATGTCCGTGAGCACAGCTGGCCCTGGCAGGTATGTCCCTTTAAGACTTCTCATTAAATATCTTTGTCTTCTATTCATTCCCTAAAGTCTTTAAACATGTCACTGTGTGTTATTCTCAGGTGTCTCTGCAGTACAAGAGTGGCAGCAGCTTCTACCACACTTGCGGAGGCACTCTGATCTCCAGAGAATGGGTCCTCACTGCTGCTCACTGCATCAGGTATGTTTAAAAAATTTAAGAAATCTAAAATTAAGAAGGTATAAAGGCAAAGGGGACAGAGAGAGCCAGGTAAGCCACTTAGTAGACAGGATGAGTGAGGCAGTATGGAAGTAAAAACAAGTTAATTGACTGCAGTCTGTAAGATTCGAACTGTGGTCACTGATTGTTAGTATATATGCATTTTTCTTTAAAAGGGGCACCAGAGAATTTAAAACTTGTTATATTGTTTTACTGTTTTACCAGACATGAAGCATTGTTTTATTCTATGACATAATTTAAGAGAAAGATATTTTATAGAAATCAGAATAGGTAATCACACTTTTTGTTTACAATCGCACTACTAATTTAAACACTTTCAAAGTTAAGTGAATGCTATGTTTGCAGCAGATGTCCTGATACAGTAGCAATGTAAAAGTAGTAATAGCTATGAGTAGGTTTGTTGTTATTTTAAGCTGAATAGAACCCTGAACAGAGTAACTGTTATTTGTTTCTGTGTTTATTTGTGGCCAAGCAGCAGTCGCACCTACAGAGTCTACCTGGGAAAACACAATCTGAAGAACAACAACGAGGATGGTTCCATCGCCATCAGCCCCTCCAAGATCGTCGTCCACGAGAACTGGGACTCCTACAGAATCCGGTGGGCTTAATAATGTTCCTCTATCTTATAGACTATGCTAGTGTCCTGTCCATGCTATTAATGCTGTATGTGGTATTTACATTCCTGCCATAGTAACGACATCGCCCTGATCAAGCTGGCAACCCCTGTCACTTTCTCTGATGCCATCATGGCTGCCTGTATCCCCAACTCTGGTGACATCCTGCCTAACGCTTCTCCTTGCTACGTCACCGGCTGGGGTCGTCTCTGGAGTAAGTCCTATATATATAAAAAGGAGCTGTCAACCAAGACTGGCAACAATGATGTCTCATATCTTTAAAGTTGTATACATTTCATTATCTTATTTATTTATTTGTTTATTCCACACATGGTAGTTATTTTAAAACAAAACATGAACACTTTACAAAACATGTACACTTATACTGGTTTTTTAGCGCATGGTGGAAATGAGCAGGGAGAAGAAAATCGTATTTTTCCTGCCCCTACTTACAAAAAAATAAATAAATGAAATAACCATTAAAAAGTCAAATAAAAGCAATATTCTTTCAGGCGCTTACAAAAAATGAAACATTAAACCAGAATATAATCAAAAATCAACGTCATACTGTCTAATAACACTTTCTTTATACATTTTCTTAAACATAAAAATGTTCTTACATATTTTCAAAGTTGTGTGAGCACGGCAACTTATTCCAGCTTCTACTTTCAGTTTTAAAATACATTTGGAGTTAATATTCTCTGATATTCCTAGCAAAACTTAACAATCTTTAAGAAACTTGTTTTGTTGCCCATGTTTGAATGAAAAAGCTATCAATTTGAGCTAGTTTTAGAATAAATCATGTATAAACTGGTCTTGGTCATCCCAGAATCTCAATACCCTGTTCTCTCTTAAAGCTGGAGGTCCCGTCGCTGACATCCTGCAGCAGGCCCTCCTCCCTGTGATCAGCCACTCCAACTGCTCCAAGCCTGACTGGTGGGGCAGCCTGGTCACCAACGACATGGTCTGTGCAGGAGGAGACGGACAGCTGGCTAGCTGCAACGTGAGTCTGATTCATATTATTTTACAAACTCATCTAATTTATAATTACAGTAGCTCAACATGTCATTTTCTAAAAGCACATGCCACCTTATGTAAATTGTTTTGCAAAAATATTACATTTGTCTCTGTGCCACGACAGGGAGACTCCGGCGGTCCTCTGAACTGTCAGAACTCTGATGGCTCCTGGGACGTCCACGGTGTGGTGAGCTTCGGCTCCAGCATGGGCTGCAACTACGCCAAGAAGCCCTCCGTCTTCACCAGGGTCAGTGCCTACATCCCCTGGATCAACAACGTGAGTGATAATGCATTGGACAGTAAAGTATTTGTACAAAGAATCCCAATGTACATTAAATACATGTATTCATTGTTGTCCCGGGCAAACAGAAGTCCAACGTGTACCCTTTTTGAAATGTCTCTTTTTACTGTTTTAAGGACAGCATACAACTAAAATAACACAGAAAGACCTTGAACCATTCAGGTGATTTTTGAAATTAGACGCAATTCAGAGAAATTGCTGTATTCAAAAGAGGAAAACCCTATGTTTGCTGAACATTTAAACAATGATTCATAAATTATGAAAATTATGAAATACCACACTAATGATCATCTTTGTATTTGAGTTACTAAATAGCGCAAAAGAGTTAAGTGGAGATGAGTTACAATGCTCTACTGCCCTCTAGTGGAGTGTTTTAAAAATATTCATGTTATGTTTTCTTTTTTTCCCCAGGTGATGACCAATAACTAAGATGTGGTTGATTTGAGTCATTGTTGGTTGTTGCACTTTATCAAATAAAGAATGTAGTGGTTAATACAGTGTCTTCTATGTCTGTTTAAAAAAAAAAAAAAAAATCAATCTGGTATTTATATAAACCTCCTTTTGCTGAAGCTTACACTGAACATGTTTGTTTTTTTAACTTCCAAAAATCTGATTGTCATGTTTGCTGTTTCACATGGTTTGAACATACTGTATGATTTTCAAATATAGTCATATGTTTTAGAATGTTGTATATGTTTTGAATTATCTCTTCTTCTCATCATTAAAAAGGCCTGTTGTGAAAAATGCTCTCACTTCGGCAAATGATGAGATTCCCTGACTGCAGCTTCAACATTATGTTTATAGATTACCCATTACAGAAACGTGGATACAAGTGAAAGATGGGCCTCATGACATTCTCAATTCATTTTATTGTGAGGACCACCAGTCAGTAATAACCATCTTTTGGAATACCACAAAAATCCAAAAATGAATACACTCAGTTCATATGACAGACATAGTGATGAATAAAAGTAAAATACAACATTTATTTTCCATATAACCATTTAGTGCCCACATATTGGTCAATCTTTTATAAATGTGCGAAAACACATCCTATTACTAATTGAGATTTGGATAAGAAAGCACATAATTTCAAAAGTAAATAAAAAAAACAACACATTTGTAAAAACAATGCACACAAACCTAAAGATATCTGTTTGTTTTAGACTTTGTAAAAAGCTTGGCGAGATGAAGCCTTATGAAGCTTTGAAGCTTTCCAGCCAATTGGTTCTCAAAAGGGTTCATCTCATGAGGCTTCATTTGAACCCCCCCTGTTGGTCAAGGTGTGTAAAACAGGCAGATTTGACATCTCAACAGTGTGCTCTATCCATAGACTCTAGGTTGCGTTCCGATAATCCAAAAATCAGCTCCTAAATTCTAACCCTATCTCCTATTCCTTGACCTCTGAGTGAAACGTCACGGGGTTAAGGGATAGTGGTTGGGAGAATTCAAAAGGACTAAGGAGAAGAGACTGCGGTACTTTAGAGAATCCGAATGCACTTTCACTATCTGACGTGTTTATGATGCGCCAGCGGACGTCATGAATGTGCGTCTGCTGCTGTGGGGAAACTATGGAAACTACAGTTTTCTATAGCGGACTACAACATGGATGTATAATAAGAAGGAGGGACTACTGTAAACTCATCTAGAGACTCTGCACCATGCTCTGATGCTGTTGCTTTATGCTTTATGAACGTGGACAACAGAGAAACATATTCTTCATGACCAAAGTTGGAATTGAAATAAAAAAGGAAAGTGAAACTTATGCTCATCACCCTCTCCCTCTGGTCCACATTAATACAAATGATCCCAATACGTATGATTGTATGAACTATGAAAATATCTTCAAAAAATCAATACAAATGTATTTATTGTAAACGTTAGTCCTTAACATCTATCACTGTGTATATCACCATTCAAACATCTTTTAAAAGTTGAACAAACTCCACACAGCTCAGTAAAGACTGTGAAATGTTGACTTTATTTGATCATTTCAGTAAAAATTAACGTTCATATTTCTCTTTTTGATTATAATACTGACGAACGTTCAGAACAAAGCACTTTGGCAACTTACCACATACGTTTTAAAATGCTTAATAAGCACCGTAACGTTCATGATATAATTTCTCGGTCATAATCGGTTGTTTCCATGAACGGCCGACTGTTGAGTGACGGCAAATGCTGCGGCTGCAATGCATTGTGGGGCAGCATTTTCTCCTCTCCTTTCGTCAAGGGAGGTCCTGTGGTTCATAAGCTAAAGGAGGTTATAAAGGAAGTTTGAAACCTCCTTTCCTTTCATTTGGAGAATTGGAACGGCACTTAACATGGCTGCCACTGACGTACTTCCGGGTTATTTCACTTGGTTAGGAAGGTTCCTCAGCTAAATGGACTATTGCAGTGGTTCTCAAACTTTTTCTGTCAGGCCCACCCTTTGGAGAAAAAGGGTGCTGCGCCGCGTCAAAAATAGGAATCATCCTATATTTTAGAAATTCCTTGCGGCGAGGAGCTTCTGGGACGCTTCGAGCCGAGGCGCAGCACGGCGCAGCGCGGCGCAGCGCGGTGCAGCGGGTCTGGTGGAATAGCACCCATTGACTAGAGTGGCCGCGATCGCTATAAACGCAGCAGCCGCAGCGCAGCGCAGCGGATATAAGGAGTCTTTTCAACAACAAAGTGGAGGAGAGTCCTCTCCTGTCAGATTTACCCCCTAATCCCACCAGGAGCGGCAAATATGATTTTTATTTTTTAAATATTTTTTATTTATATTTTTTAATAACCATTTTTCCTCCTGGTCTCTCCAACCTCTATCTCATACCGAGTTCCCAATGAGTAAAGCCTTAGAATAACTCTAAACAACGAACATTAAATCATATTTTCATGTTAACAATATTGTATTTATTCTAGTTTAATGATTGTGATTGAAAAGCCTAAAGAGGCTGATAAATGTCAAGCGCTTTGAGAGTCATTGATAAAGCGCTATAATAAATATAAGGATTATTATTATTATTATTATTATTATTATTAAACATTGCAAAGAGGGATTTGTATGATGCAGGTTCTTATTATACATCCATGGGTAATATGAGCGTTGTGGTTCAACCATAGGGGTTCAACCTATGGTTTCAACTGATCTAAAGCACTTTCTGAAGCAGTCACGTGGTATTGAGGGGCAGCTTCGTTTGTCATCGGTGACGTCACTGGCCCAAAGCGATACAAGCCTCGACACAAGCTTCATAAAACACTTTGGTGGTTAGGCTCGGCGCAATACGTAACATCACTACCTACAATGCTATCAAAATAACTATTATTTTAAGAAGAACTTCCGCTGTATATCTAGCTTGTTTACAAATATGTTGCTGCAGTCAATTACATTATTTAAATAAATAAAAACGGTTTATTTTGTGTAAACTTTCAAATATGGTAATTGCGTCTAGATTAGGCGGAAGTAGCAAACAAGTCACCTCTGCGTGTTAGCTGTTCCCTCAAACACGCTAATGTAGCCTAATTGGTGTAATTTTAGCTTTTAAAGGTGGGGTAGGTAAATTTGAGGAACCGCTCGAGATTGCTAGAATTTGAAAATACACAACCGGAGAAAATCTGCCACTTCCTTATAGAGCCCCTCCTCCAACACACACTGTGGATGTACTTTTTACAGTATTACGGCTTCTACAGATGACATTTTTTTATGGATTTTTTGTCAAAGCACTTAAGATATTCATTGCTATCGGGATGTTAAGAGCATTCCATGGAATATAACAACAAGTGAATCTTGAGCCGGTTTCTGAAACTTACCTACCCCACCTTTAAATGCTTCTGTACAAATGTAGCTTATGTCTTTCAAGTAACACTTAAAATATTCATTTAAAACAGGTATTTCTAAACTGGAAGTCTTAAGTGCAGCATTTCTAACAAACTCTGTCTATTTTTACAGAAAAGCTATTAGGGGTACTTTTTAAAAAGTACATTATTGTGTAGCCATACAAGCTAACATGTGGTGGGCTCTGTTCTTTGAGTTTGTTGCAACAATTGTTATAAAATAACATTGGTTAATTTTCCTTGGATTGCAGCTCCAGTGTGTTCCCGCTGCAGGATTCAGACATGGTGACATCCCTACTCTTTTATTTGGCAAGTAACATAAACATCAATTTATCACATCTGATTGCAATGTACTGTGTCCATACCATATACTGTATACATAAATACTTGCATTGTGATGAGGAAATGCTGCAGCAGGCAATATGCTGGTCCAGTTTGTGTGCCTGATGTCAAAATGATGTATCATTTTTGGCGTTTGGGGTGTGAGGCATTTAAACCCGTTTTCAGTATGCACTATTTATGCTGTTAAATGGCTTGATCAACATTTGACAAAGTTGCAACTGGTGGAAACAGTTTTGCATATTCTTGTTGTGGTATTTCATGCAGAGCAGCTCGTGTGTTTAAATCATGGGCGTCGCAGCCATTATATGAGGGTGGGACAAGTCCCCCCCACTTTTTGAAATGATTAGTTTAGACCCCCCCACTTACTTCTACCATGTGGAAAGTCCGTGAATCGGTCTCTCCACTCGCCGCACTTTGTAGAGCGCTGTGTCAGTGCTTCACTATCAAATCCATTCCACTTGCTTATTGAGAGAATGCCCAAATCAATGAAACTCCGTACCATGTTTTCACTGCTACTTTGTACCAAGGCAGATTCTCACATAGCGCGCGCATGTTCAAGGAGTGTTGCCATAGTTGGACAGCTCAGATCTGTTGTATGAAGCGATGCCAGTAGCGGAGGTAAGGCACACACACCAAATGTTCAGGACATTGTTAATACAGCGAAAATCAAAGCTGACGATCTCTTGGTTTGATATGTTTTCTCCCCCAGACAACATGGACATAAGAACATTTTTTTTCAAAGAAGAGGAAAGTAAGTCATCAGCTGGTAGCAGTTAATCAGTTAACAGTGATGGCGGCGGCGGCGGCAAAAGCGTCTCACTTCTTGAGAGGAGTTTCGTCTTTATGTCATGATAGAGAGATACAAATACTGAATAGTTTAGATGAGAAAAGGCATCGAAATGCCAGGTTACTAGTATTTATCATGTAAACAGGGAACATGAATAACCCGATTTCTCTGTGCTCATGTAAACACCATGATGTACTGTAGAGACGCAGTCAGTGTGTTTTACTGGAGCCTCAGTTCGATAAGAGATTATTTTCTGAGTTCTTTAAGGTACTCTCTGTCAAAATGGTAATGTGCATTATGTTTTAATTATACTTCTTATCATTCAGAAGCTGTTTGTGTGTGTTTATGTTTTACTGAGTGCTTATAGGCAATTTCCATCCCAGTATTCAGTTAACTGTTTATTTTCTGTGCACATTACATAGACTAGCTAATATTCTACCTACTGCTTGGGGCTTTGAGTCTTCAAAATGTCCAATGTCACAGACTGGGACTTACTTTAGAGTCAGTTGTATTTACATTCAGTATGACTTGTTATGATTCAATGTGAAAGAGTATACTGCTCAATAAATAATGATCACTTCACCACCTCTCTTGACATCTAGGCGCTTGAGAGTGAGTCAGAGGCAGAACACAGGGACATTGGAGAGAGGTTCATTGCTGAGGTGAGTGATGAAAGGGAAATGACAGTTTAGAGTAAATTGTGATGTGGACTCTCATCCCAGAATGTTAAGGAAATCAGTGGGGATATTGAACAGGAAACATTTCAGTCAAGGGGCATCATATGACCAAGAAGAGCAACATTTATTTGAACATCTAAGTCGATACCATTCCTAGGTGAACTTAACATCTGTATGGAGTCAGATCAGTCTCAATATTAATAAATGCTCACAGAAGGATTCACAAATGTATTTTTGCGATGTATATATAAATGACTCTCCACAACAATATCTCTCAATGCACATATTTATTGTTGTATATAAATGTACAAAAAATGGGCATTTAAACTGCTTTTTATTAATTCAAAGACGGCTCTGAATTAATAATCAAATATGTTTCCTTTATTTACTACTGGATGAAATTACAAGATGTACCCATCATTTTCCTCATGCTAGTATAGCCACAAAGAATTATCAAACCACCTGTTAAAATGTACCAGAATACAGGTAATCTATATTTTTTTTCGTGGTGGGGATCCCCAAACCCCCCGTTAAAAATCCCCCCCCACATTCAGGATGCTTCCTACGCCCATGGTTTAAATGGTGAGGTTTTGTAACTGTTTGTGAGTGAGCTAGTCCTTCGGAGGTTTTCTCGAAGAACACACAGCTTCTTAGCTGCATTTAACATGTAACTTCTAACACAAGACCATCATAACGTGATTAGTGTTGAACCAGTTCCTTTCAGACTAATTACATTTTCACAGTATCAAAACTATTTTTGTTGGTCTGAATCTTTTTAAGCATATAATATTTGCTTTTAATTCACCTTTCTGAAGTACTGAATCCTACTTAGCCCAATGTTCAAAAATAATGTTTTTTTCAAACATTCATAACTTTCAAAGTATTTTGTCCAAAGTGCTCTCCTTTAAACATTACACCATACTGTATACATAATCCGATGTTATGTATTTATTTTTGTATCATCAATCATCCTGCTCATAAATGTTGGATAAAAATCCTGTCGTCCAGTTTTCCGTGTTGTATTATTTTAAGAAAGAAGAGCAGACACTAAACGCTTTGACTATTAAGCTTTTTTAAATGCAGGAAAGGCATTGTTTAAGGGGTACTACATCAGATTAAAAATATATTCGCAATTAGGATCATTTTCTCTTCCCATTATGTATCACTCTCCCCTGGGAACTGATACACAAAACATGAACAAAAAAAGGGTTCTTTAGTCACAACCCCAATTACTATCCTGTCTGGTACCCAGAAGATGTCATTTATAACCATGATGTTCCACAGTAATTATTAACAAAGAACCACAATGGCTCTATTTAGCTCCCAGGGCTCATTTGCATGGTAATTATCATTAGCATCACAGAGAAACAAGTCATGGAAGTGAAAAATAACCTCCTATCTTCATTTTCTCATGTTTTTATTCAGATCACTTCCATCGCAGTTTTCTTTAAGTTTTCATCTCCGTTGTTTAACCTTAAAGGTCCCATGTCATGCTTTTCTGGTTATTATCTGTCCCCTTGTGTGTTATGTATCTTTTTCTGCATGTAAACGGTCTGCAAAGTCACAAACCCTCAAAGTACACCCTGTAGCGAGTAAAACTCTAACACAGAAAAAATACCTGTCTATGCTGCCCCAGAACGCCTCGTTGGAGATTTTTATTTTTCCATTTCTTTCTTCTTGAGTATAGTGACGTAACGATACCCAGGTCCAACCAATCCGTGGAGCTCCTCACACACACACACACACACACACACACACACACACACACACACACACACACACACACACACACACACACACACACACACACACACACACACACACACACACACACACACACACACACACACACACACACACACACACACACACACACACACACACACACACGCACACGCACACGCACACGCATTCACTCAGCCACTCAGCAGGAGCTCCAACAGGGCATATAGGACAGATAGTGAATACACATACTATACAGAGATGCTGTTTGAGAAACCAATGTGATTTTGGAACATTGAACAATGTAAATCTATTCTAGTAGACCTCAACAATGGAATTATGATCAGTAGAAATGGCCATGACATGGGACCTTTAAAGATCACAAACCGAGTCTAGTCTAATAGAAACAATATTGTAATGTTTAAAGTGACTTAATGCTTTGGGCAATATCTCCAATAGATCTGTTTTCACATTAGCACAGTATAGAACATTATTTATCCATTGAGCAACAAAGCTTTGAAGAGCAACCTTAATTGTTATAAAGACAAGTGTTTAGCTGAGGGAATGTGAAATGCTTTGTTGACATTTCACATAGGAAACAAGGTATCATTTATTCCAAGTAGGATTTTATTCAGTTAATATTTCCATTCCTCTTTCTATGAGATGACGAAATCCCATAATATCACCCTGGCACCTACAATTAGTCATTTTTTAATGTAAAATTGAAAGGTCCGTCTGAAAATGGTTCTCTTTCGCCACAAGATGGCGACAGATTACTGTTTAGGAGCCATTTTACACAATGTGCATTGTCCAGAAAACATGTACTTCTCAAAATGTGAACCATGTGTTAGATTGAACATAATTCCTTGATTGATCCATTATACTGTATATTTTAAACCACTGCATATTAATATTCCTAAGTTTAGATACACATGTTTTTAAATGCATTATTTAAACAAATTACAATTTTGTAATTAAAATAGGACATGATCTTGCTAATGAGGTTAGTTACCATTATAAAATCTACTTTTACAAGGTAAAGTCAAATCCCAGATGATAAACCCAACATAGCATATTACAGTACAACATATGTACAAGGTGGATGATGGCGATTTGTTAATACTATATTTTTGGTTGTCTTTTGTTTTTATTTTTTTATGTTGGAATGAATGTGTTGTTATTTACTTTTTATTCTAGATAGATTTAAAATTGCGAGTGTCCTTAGCACTGGTACTGGTGAGTGATGACGTAATGTTACATTTCCAACCTTTTCTTGCTGAGACTGTGGTATATTGTTGAATTACCATAAAAGTTCTCTAAAAAGCTACACAGCTCCTTTCTCAAGACGTTTGTTTCTGATTTAGCCCTATCATATGTAGTTTGCCTGGTGGGCATGTGATGCTGTTAGTGCGTACATGAAAATGTATTTGTCAGAAAATAGCTTTATTCTACTGAAACAGAAACATCTCCATCGTTGAATGTCCAACATATTTACTTTGACATGAAACAGCCTGTGTCTGCCTGAGCCTCAGACACCAGCAGGTGTGAGGTTTCCAGTCCGTGCACTCAACCCAACAAGCAGTAATGTCGAACAAATGTAACCTTTCAGCCTCTCCTATGCTGCGATGAGATGTTTTTGGCTCTCTGTAGGATTCCTGGATGGCTCTCTCTGACTCCGCTTTGACATCCGCCCATCTATTACCATGTCCAGGGTTTGAAGGCTACCAAATGTTATCCTCAGGGTGTGGGAGAAATGTTTCGGATGTGAGATGGATGCTCTGATGGACTGTCAGGGTAGATATTTGTCCTACAGGTGGTCCTCTTTAAGTTCAAGCAGAGTTAAACCATAAATAGGCGATATTTATCAAATATATCGAATTGCCTCAATATTGATGGTGTGACAATACTGTAAGGTACTTTCACAAAATAACAAAAAATGATATATTTGATAAATTATCATTAGTTATGTGGATATAAATGCTAAGTGGGTAAAGGCAAATGATAGAACAGCTAGAACAGTTGCTAAGTTCACTTACATCAAATGCAGCTTTTAAACTCAGGAAAAGACACTTATGGGATATTAACACAAATGTACAAGAAATCGTAGATGTATAGACTTTCTAGTCTCAAATCACAATATCAATATAATTAATATCCTGCCCAGCGATATATTCAGTTTATAAAACGCAGTCATTTATTTCAGTATCTTTACAACTTAATTTTCAAAATTGCTTGTTTTTGAATTAATCTGTCAGTTGCTGGTGCAATTACCTTCTCTAAATAAAGTGCCAGGTGACATGTAATTTCAGCAATGAAAAAATAAATGCAGCCCCGTTTATTAAGTGCTTCTCGATGCCACTCCAGTATTAGTCATGGCTTGCTGGCCAGGGTTGGGACTGCTGCTGGGAAATGGAGTTTAAATATAGCGCAGGGCAGAAGCTGTTAAGTGGCCCCGCTGCAGCAGCTCTGTAGATGCATATGAACGCTGTTTAGCACCACTTTGGTTCTGAAGAACATGAATTTAAATGTGCCAAGTGACAACCGCAGTGACTTCATGCCAGACATCCTCCAACTCGCCCATAGCCTTTCCCTCTGCACTCCTGGGTGTGCTAATCACCTCCGTCGAATAGGGCCATGAGATCACAATCATATGTTCTTGTTGTAAAAGACCACTGTGAATGAAAAGAGCTGCAGGTGTGATGTTGTGTTAGTGACATTAAATGTGTTCACTTGTCACCTCCTTGACTTTGTGCACTTTTCCAAACTGGATTATTGGCTGATGAGATCTCGTTGTAACGAGTTTTATTTGCTTTCATGTGTAATTCCAATTTTTTCTGAGCTCTTGTTTCAATGTTATTTTTATTAAATGCACTGCTCAGTGTGCCTGATATTTATTAGTTTCAGCACTGCGGGCATGGCATGGTGGCACGTCTGTTTTTGCTTTTAGTCAATGATACGTCTTTCATGGGCCTGGGAGTCGTACTGACATGTTCTATTGTAGTATCAGGCGCTGCAGTGGGTTGCAGACATACAGGCAGACATGGAATCAAACTTTAATATCAGCACAGTGGAAATGTTCAGTATTGAAAATATTATATATATAATATGTTTAGACTTTTAGTTGTGCGGTTTAACAAGGGGGCAATGCATTATTAAAGTGTTACCTTCTCGGGGGAAAATAGTGCTTTTATCGATATGGGCTCAGCGGCCTTGCTGATGTCATCATCACCCTGTGTGTGTGTGTGTGTGTGTGTACAATGAGGCAGACTCTTCCCGTGTGGGCATCAGGGGACAAAGTAGGCTTTATGCGGTGTGCCGAGCTCCAAGGCAGAAACATTGTTGAGCAGTAAAACATTCTGTAACTAAAACCACATGTTCCAGAGTGGAGGACAGACAAACACAGGCAACCTCTGCAGCTCCATCGGGAGTCGGTGCCCTATCATCGGGGGCTCAGAGTTTTCCTATTTGACTCCAATGCAACACCCTCGTCCAACATTCTGCATTTTATATGTATCAGGAAACTCAAATCAAGAACAGATTGTCCCTGGCAAACCTTCCGTGGGATGATGCAGATAGTCGAGGGAAGAGAACAAAGACAGTTTGGTTTGACACAGCTTTAGATACATATGTTCGTACATTTCTCCAATAGCCGTTTGTTGAAATGTTCAACCTACATATCTGTGAGGACCTACCAGTATACAAATGTGTCCCCTTGCTAACAGCTGTTGGCACACAGAAACGTGCCAAGCGAAAATGCCAAGCGTAACTGCCAATCACCTTATGGAATAACTGCATCCTAATGTAAATATAGAAAAATATCAACGAAGTCGAACAACTATATTTATGTTTTTTATTTTTTAAAACAATAAAATAAGTATAAGTAGGACAGGGTGCAAATAGTTCTGGATAGACAATTGTATGATACGTTAATTGACCATTTTGCTTTATCGACATGAGGTAAATGTTTACAGCATGCTTACGTTTTATTTGTCAGTGGTGATTCGAAAAAATCAATACAAAATAATCCTTCCAAAACTCGCAAAATGTTCCCTTTCCATAGCCTCTTGCATCTTTAGTCCTTCTTTTTTATTCCCTGAATAACTTCAGTGGATAACTGTTACCAGAGCTACTGTTTGTGCTTAATGGTGGCTACTTAAATGATTGGAAAATGTGTCAGTTGTGATGTTTTCCTTCATAAAAAGTGATGTGCAGGCTGGGGCTGTTGATTCACTTCTGTTGTTCGGTGCTGTTTCCATTCTTCTCTCGGCCCAATAAAGTTTTACAGTTCCCTCACAGAGCTCTTACTGAATGTGCACTGTGGTAATTAGCAAGTTGGTGGTTAATTTTCAATTGATTCCCTACCCTTCTCAGATCATTAGGTGTTCTGTCTTGAAATGCTTTAAACCACTGCTGCCTCTCTAGGAGGTGAGCCATAATTAAAGGGACAGTGTGCCACATTATCCATGCATGGAGTCAAGCCGGTAACATAATTTAGATCAGGCAGCCCCTCAGGTTAGGACTGAACCCTTGACCCGGACCCAGTGCCCCCATTTCTGTCTTCCTCATATGCTCGCTCATACCTTCTTTGCACGGCTTAGCTGCATGCCTTTACACCTATACCTGTGCAAGGACCAAACAGTGTCCCATTTTGTTGCTGCTTTTGACTCTATTTGTTTATCTGCTTTACTCTCTAAATATTTCTTCTCAGCTCAGATTAAGGAAGTAGAAAAGATGGAGCTGGTGTTTCCATGCAGTTCATTTCTTTTAGTATTGTTTTTATTGCTTTGTCATTTTAGTGTATGGTTTCATCAAGGGCTTGAGGTGGAAAGAGAGTTTAAAGGTCACTAATTAACAAATAGTTATGAATTTAGTCCGTGTCGATTAGAAAAACTCTTAAAAGAACTACGAATATTTTCTCTCAAAATGCCCTTGAACTTTTGCAGTGAGGGGGCCAGCGTAATGAAATCGTGATTAATATGTGTCTTTAAGTGCTTCAGCTAAGACCGGTAATGGTTTCTTTTGAAGGTCTGGCGCTGTGTGTCAGGGGCCATGTTTGTGTTATTGCAGATCCTCTGAGAGCCCATTGTTTGGAGACCTCACAGGTTCCTCCTAATCTAATTGGCCATGGATGTCCTGGCTCAGGACCTTTCTCCATGCTTTAGGGATTGACAGAGTTGATCATGGCTTGAAAAGTCACTTGTCCAAATACAGCCTTGTTTAATTACAGGAGGGGGGGATGCATGCGTATCACCGCACAAACCCCCCCCAAGCCCAATAAATGCCG
The DNA here is from genome assembly GCF_902827115.2 of Pseudochaenichthys georgianus. Taxonomy (NCBI): domain Eukaryota; kingdom Metazoa; phylum Chordata; class Actinopteri; order Perciformes; family Channichthyidae; genus Pseudochaenichthys; species Pseudochaenichthys georgianus. The sequence continues at coordinate 25,289,786 of NC_047509.1, forward strand.
GTCTAACTCCTTTCAGACTAGATATTCAACTCCACCTCGGAAAGAAATCTCTATCCAAATAGGAACTGGATTTGAGTCTCCTCTCCTCCTCACCCCAAAGCCCTTAAGCACCCTCCACTTCTCCTCTGTTCACCTTCACTCTGCCAGTGACATACCTCCCAGTGGTTCTCTATCCAGTATAAACACAAGGAGATCCTCCCATGCTATTACTTACACCGCACTTCCCTGATCCTCACCCCCGCACCCTCCCATCCCCAGCCAATCCCTGACCAACCTCTATATTCAGAATTGCCAATCCCAATCTAATTTATGGAATATTTTGGAGGTAACCGTATACAGCGGCAGGGGAGATAACATCTCCAGGCCCCTGTGAAGGACAGGAACTCGGCAGTGTGTGCTTAATAACATAAACTGCTGAAAAAGGGCCCGGGCCGGTGCATTGGCAGAGGAGCAGGCCGGTGAGACGCACAGAGAGAGAGAGAGAGAGAGCACAGAGAGGGGACCCAGTGTTCTGGGGTGGGGTGGGGGGTAATTGAGACCATGTGAGCCTCCCCCAGTGGAGGGATTAGAGAAGAAACAGAACTCTCTCAGCCCCAAGATGGCTTTCAATTAGATGCGCCCAGAGCAAGGGTACACGGGAGACGGGGAGGGTGAGAGACCAGCGTCGCCCAAAACGTCTGGGCGCACGAGGGAGGAAAGGTAAAAGAGAAGTTAGGGTCGTGTTCCAACCCCCTCCTCTTCTTCCTGAGTGTCAGAGCCAGAGTCTGGGCTGTCTGTGTCGCAGTGCAGCAGATCATAAGGGCTAACACATAATGACAGCATCACTACCAGCTTACTTATTTTTGTATTTAGTCTCTTTCAACAAGCATTCGTCAAGGGAACGCAGACTAAGCTTGTTCTCTCTTTCCAGTGATGCTCTGCCATCAAATGCATATTATGACCTTGGACTTTACCATGACAACCAAAGTCTGTCTTCTTCGGCTGTGGCTCTGGATGCGCTGATCCACATGTTTCCACCCTGATACCTTAAACTGGTCTTTGGGTATCGGCTAGCACCCGTTGCTTTCCTAACTTTTTAAATCACATTGTAACTAATAAAACATAGATATAACATTACAGAATTTGAATGTTTTATTTTAAAGTAATGTATTTTCACCATCAACTAAAAAGAAATACCAGGAATAACATTTCTAGTACAAACCTTTTACTGTAAATGCAGCAACACATGGGTCACAACTTAAAAAGGAATTCAAATTCCAGTAAAAAACGAAATTACATTAAACAAAAACAAAATGTTAACGTTAAAATCCACTCCTTGAAAGATATCGTAAACAGTCATGGACATTTCTCCAGCTGACATGTTTTGTTATTTGCTTTCGCAGTAGTCTTCCTGCTTGCTGCTGACACGTGACATAGTACTGTGTGTTATCTGCCCCATTGTAACCGATAACTGATCCAGCTATTTCAGTCAGTATCTGCAAAGTACCATTATTGGATCATCGCATCTTTAGCTGTGACCGCTTGGCTAAGCTCCCCTTGGTTAATTGTGGGTTAAAGTGCCTTGCTCAAGAGCAGCTTGTAGTTCACAAACCCACACCTCTAACCCCTTTCATTAAATAAACATGCATTTTTTTTTGCAATCCACACATATACAAATATTTAATCTTTATATGCTGTACATAGTCGTTAGGATAAATTGTTCTACAGTATGTGCATTTTTGTTTGTTTGTTAACGCAGTGTGATTCCAAATCAATGAATTGTGACTTACGTAAACATAAGGCTCTGTCTGAATGGTAATTATTTTCAATGTGCTTTGTACGTGTTTGTGTGATCAGTTATAATCGGGGTGGGCACATTCACACTGGACCAGGTTTTCCATGCCAGTCTTATCAAGTCTCACATACTGAATACCTAAGACAGCACAGTTGTTACTCGTCTAGGTAACTGGAACTTTTCAGCCATCACACTCGTGTTTGTGACAACTGCACACGCATAATGTTTAACTCCAGTGTGTTCATAATGCCTGACGACCATGAGCTGGGCCTCACAGCATTACAGCTGTCATGCAGTACATCAGTATTGACAGCTCAACCTTCATACCTTGTCTGTCTGAGGTTTGCCCAGTTCTGACTGTCTCACAAACAGAGCACCTGGCATTTTCTGTATTTATCGACTTTCACAATGTATTACCAAACTGAGAAGGTCAAATTAAAAAGGTCATGCATGGAAAAAGTGAAATAAATTAGTCTTGATATCTGTCTAAATGTTAAATATTTAGGGCAGTTGGAACAATTCAGCAGGTCACAACACAAGATAATTCAAGTGGAGAGCTTGAGACCACGTGCTGTGGTGCGGGAAAAACTCCTCACGGTATAGAGGAAGTTCTTCTATAATATATGCTGAGTGACTTGCAGCAAAGCACAAGGGTTTATTATCAGATTGCTTTTAGTTTTGATTTTCTTTAGGTTTAATTTAATGGTAACCACTGGTGAAATGTTGCAAAAATCTTGTAAACGAATACAAAAATATGCAAAAATGCACTTGAAATCAGATATTCTGAACAGTCTAAAGTTAACTGAGGAGTGTCAGTCCCCCACAGCTGTTTTAAGTGGAGTCTCACAAGGCATCACTTCATTCCCCGTCATGCAGAGTACCGGCCTTTTGTATGAAATGCCACATCAGCCCCTCCTGTGTTTAGGTTTTTGTTGGCACAGCCATCCAAAAGCCCTGATTGTTGAGATTCCGCTGTTTATTTTCACAGTCCCTTAATGTTTTACAGAAAACCCCTCACCGTAAAAGACTGACAGTCCCAAATCTCTATGTTATGCTTTCAGCATCATTTAACTTAAACTGAAGGCTTTATATGCATGCAGTTTCATTCCTGCAGTCTGCTCCTGTCTACTTTAACAGCAGACTCCTATGGGCATTTGTATATCGTTTTCCAAAGGTCATAAACCCTCACTATGCCTGACGAAGTGTTGCTACATTAAGGGGCTTGGATATTTAACCACCATTGTGAATGGAGCCACTGCTCTAAAGTGTTATTGACTGCTGCATTTTGATTTTGGTCTTGAGCTGCTGCTTTGATGACTTTCAAAACTTGAATATACTGTAAGGCTCACAGCTTTAATTTGATCAAATCACCATTTCTTAAAAATTCCTTTTATATATTGGTTTACAAGTCAAGGCATGTTAAGAACTTAGCTGGACATTTACTGGGGTATTTTACTGTAGGTAGTCCAGTCAATGCTGACCAATTTTAAGATTGAAAGGCTAATGAACATTTGAACATGCCCTGCCCATGTGTAAAAAGTGGGTACATCATCATTAATCTGTCTGAATGAGTGCCTTTCTTTCAAAAGAAAAATGGAGAGCCCGTCAGCACACAAAAATATAAAGAACAGTTAAATAATTTAAAATAATCATTGGAATATTCTGAATTGCGTATAGCTGAATCTTAATTCTTTAGTTTGCTTCCTAAAAAAACTTCACTGGCGTTAGAGACAATGAAAAAACAGAAAAGAACCAAAGAACTCCACCATCCGAACATACAGTATGTGGACTGTTTTAATTTTTTAAACGTTATGTGTAGAGTTTTTATAACTCGTGCTATTTCTGATCTAAAAGGACACACTGCAGAGCTCCAAGTGTACTGGGTTAAAGGGCAGAGTCATTGTCAGCCACTATGAAGTAATTATGTGTTTGTGTTTATAGCATGTTGACTTCCCACTCTGTCTCGCTCCTGCACTCCATCTTTCTGCCTAGCTCCCCCCCTCCCCCCCTCCTCTCCCCTTCTCCCTCTCTGTTCTATGCACAAGTCGTCTCCCTCTGGGAAGAGGTGCCTGAGATGTTGGCTTGGCCATACATCTCTGTCAAAATCTCTATGAATAAATTAACCTTTTAAAGATTAGTCCACCCTAATACCTCAGGGTTTTTAAACAAAAGAGTGGAGCCCATCCCCCCCCCCCCCCCACACATCACACGCCAAGCCTCACCAACTTGGTGTTAATAGTGGAACGAGAACTTATAAAGGCGCAGACCTCATTTTGTACTCACTATAAACAACGATAGGCTAGAATTACCATTATTTTTAGACATGTTTTTACATTCTTCATGCAAATTAAGATTATTTCATTTTTAATAATGTTGTGTTTATTGTGTCCTGTCAACCCATTGGACTGTAGTGTATGGCAGGTGAATGCGATTTGAGGCTTACGTTTAATGCAATATTAATAAAAAAGGAAAAAAAACCTTCCTTATATTTTCAGATCGTAATCTATTGTTGTTAACTCTTAATCTTTCATTTTATTCAACACCTTAATGACATTGGGGCATTGCACCCGAATAATGCTAACAATTGATTAAAGAGTTAATCTAGACATTAGCTAAATGTAAACAAGAATATGGGTTAATACAACTTAAATAATATTGAAACTAAAATAAAAGCTTAAAAATGTTGAAGCTCAAAGCAGCTCAGCAACAAATAAAATATGTTCAGAATAGGCAGTTTAGGAAACATAAGTAATACTCGCATTTATTTTAATTTCTATATTTTTTAGGTAGATTGTGTCTGATTTCGTCTCGACAAGTTTTATTTTACATATGAAATGCCACATCAGCATTTGACATGGCAAACTTAATTTTGTGATGGCATAATAGTGTTAGAATATTTCCTGTCTCCCTGTCGTATGGTTATGCATTGTTGTGAGTTAACCGTGCACATTTCTGGAAAGTATTGCTGATAAGATTTAAAATGGAAAAAGGATGCAAAGTTTCTGCCAGGGCATTAAGATTTTATTTCCAGCCATAATGTTTTAGGCTGGTTAGTGAAATAACATTTCAACATTACTGTACTTACACATTCCATTCACACCGTAGGACGTACATGTTTGTAACATTTCAAAGCAGCAGTCCTTTGGCAGATAAAGATACTTGTGTTTGTTATTGAAAACGAGAAGAATCTGATTTTATAGACAATTTAAACCCTCTAGTTGCACAAGTTTAAATATGTTTCCTATAATCTGTTTCAACACCGCTCTGGGAGAATGTCCAGTAACTCTTGTTGTTCCTTTGCATAAAAACGTCTCCTTGAGTCCTGCAGTGAGATTTCGCCAAGAGCAGGGAGCAGTTGGATCAGACTCTTCCTGGCTTTTTTCAATGACTCGGGTTATTTAGATGGAGCACAGCACCTGGAGAGGCTCCAAGCACCCGAAGGCACTCAGACTGAATGACTCTGGCTGCCTCTGCAACATGCATGTTGATACCCCAATATTCTGCCTTTTTAAAGACTTTCTGAACTCAGTAAAGAAAACTGTTGAGAAGATTTTCACTTCATCCACTGCAGAACAAGACATTTGAAAAATTAAGTCTTGCTAAAAAGCATTTATTTTTTTAAAGAACCAAACATAACAGTGGTCTCTTGTTGGCAATTGGGCCAGACCTATCCACCTTGGTTTTTCAAACAAATCAGTATAATTATGAAGAACAGGTTTTAGGTTGAAATTCCTTGAAAAATAAACCATTCTTGACTGAGAGAATATGACATGTATTGGCTATGTCACTGGTTTTATGTTTCACTCTCAGGGCAGGCAGAGGCGTCTCCTGGACTTCCTGAGCTCTAGCTTGTGCCAACTCATGTACTGGGGAACTGACTGGATCCCCTCCTTTTTCATTTCGGGTGGGGAGGGGGGTGATCAGTGAGGGAGAGGGGAAGAGTTTCTCCATTTCACCAGTCCTTCTGGTCCTCAGTCTCCCCTGTTCGACCTCATCACTCAATCTTCGTTTAGCCCCTGACATGTTTTAGCCAAGCACTCCTGGCCTAATTTATGTCTGTAAAGACAAGCTTGGCAAAGGGGAGCTTCCAGTAAAAGGGTAATGCCTAAGCCACTGACCCACACTGCGGCAAAGTGGCTAATTTAATTTCTTTTAGACGAGAGGAGGAAGCGGTAATGTCTCTACTACCACGCAGAGAAAAAAAATCTGCCATATTGGAAAAGTTTGTGCTACACAGATGTTCTCCTGGACGTGTTCTTTGTTTCCTGCCGCATGCAGACTACTCGTGAGGAGAGTCAAGAGGGTCATGCTGACCTTTGCTGCAAATCTACATCGGTTGACAACATGTGGCTCCTTAATACACAAAACACATCCTCTTATAGTAGAAAGGCCAACACTGCAGAACACCGCCCAATTATCTTAGTCGGCCTCCAGACAAGTCGAGAGTGCCCTTGAGATTTATGGGCCGAATTCCCACGACTAATGGTAAAGTAGAAGTTATTAACTTTTCAAAGTAGGTCTGTCTCTCATACCCACGCACCCATGTCCCCCTTATTTTTGTCTGCACAAGCTTAATATAACTGCCTGTTTGCCAATGGCTACAGCTGCCTTACAGGGCACACAATTTGGGTTTAATCACTGTGTTTTCTGATGCTGATGAGGGTTTTTTGATATATATATTCAGCATAGTCAATATCTTTTTAAACCAGTGCACTAGAGAACCAGAGATGGATTGATGCCTTTTATATCTGATATACATTAGTTAAAGGAAAGGCCTTATGGGAGTAGAGGCAGTTTCTGTTTTTCCTCAGTAGGGGGCTCCATAGATCACAGAATGCTTCTCACGTAGCCGAATAGCAAGGCCCATCTTTCGGTGGGCTGCCCTTCCCCTATGCTGCCAGACGCACAACAGCAGCAACAGTCCACATATGGAAATGCTTGATTTGATATACTGTAGGGTCATTTTACTTTGCAGAAATGAGTATATGCATGTTCTCCCCCTTTCTGCTACCCCGCCACCGCTACCACTGCAACCCGTGGAGTGTGAAATATGATCCAGGGTTACTACCCGTGCAGTTAAAAAAGAGCAAACCTCCTTATTAAATGATTATCTACTGTCACTAGGAGATTATGGATTATAACTTCCAGATATGTTGTCACCCTGAGAATCGTTACTTGAAAACATGATACAATTATACATGTCTTATAAAGCCTGCGAAAAGGGCAATATTACACCTCAATTTCCCCCTGGCAGTGTTTGAGATATTTCAGCGCAACATTTGAATAATGCTGGAAAAAAAATGACAAAAAAATATAATCCAAAATCTTTTCTTTTGGTTGTCTTTTTATTTAATTGAATTCTAATATTTTAGTTTATGATGAACAATAGGTAAATAATGTAAAATATGATACAATTAGGTACATTTCTTTCATTATTTATTCCCTGCATATTAATCATACTTTAAGGAGTAGTAGTCATTGTGTGTTCTATTCTACATGTATAATTTTTTTTGACTTGCATCATTAAAACCTGTTAAGCCCCAAGCCTGTTTTTCAGGTCTCAAGCTCGAAAATGACATTCCCAGAACAAATAACTATATCTTCACTTCTAAAAGGGGTACATTGAGAGTTGGATGTAGAAAAGTCATAATCAATATAGATGTTTTTATTTTAAAGTAAATTCCGATTGAACGTAGTAAAAAAAATGTATGTTTCCGTCCAAAACCCATTACCAGTGGCGAGCCGTCAGGGCCCTCTAGGCCAGAGGTGCCCAGTACGTCGACCGCGCGCGGGGGCAATGCTGGTAGATCGCAAGTCATTCATAAAAAAAAAAAATCCAGCTCCGTTAAAATAGACAAAACAGGTTTTGATCCCTCCTCCCTTGACCTCCCTGCCACTTAATTCAGGAGTTTACTTGATTGACAGAAAAAGCGACCTATCGCTTTCCAGTCTGTTAACCCAGAATGCAAAGCGATACAAAATCAGTCAAGTGCCGGGAAAACTCAAATTAAGTTAAAGAGACAAACAACAAAATGAGTGCGGGACCGAGCAAAAAGCTAAAAACATACCACTTCCACCCAGAATGGGAGGAAGGATATTTTTTTGTGATGTCACATTCAAAGGTTATTTGCCTTATTTGTAAAGCAAGAGTCGCTTTGCCAAAGAAAGGTAACGTGGAGAGGCATTATCGGAGTGTTCACAAGGCATATGACAGCGACTTCCCTCCGAGTAGCGAGTTGAGAAAGAGAAAGGTCATGTATTATTGCTACACAAACATTATCTCGCAATCTTAGTGTCGCCAACTCGTTTCTAATATGCAAAAAGACAAAACAAATGCGTCTATGGTCGGTGTATTTTTGATCTTTCCAATCGAGACGAGATCTCTCTCCCCCGTGTGCGAGGGGGCGGGGCAGTTTACACACACGCGGCTGCTTCATGCAGCAACACACGGCTGGGATGGCGGAGAGAAGCGCTCCAAGGTGTGGTTAAATGTTACCCGTCTTGAGGTGGACAATGCTCGTTACCAAAAGTGCAATAAGAGTTTAGCATGTAAGGGCGGTAACACAAGCAATTTGTCTAAACATTTAGCAAAAAATGCACCACATTCAGACGGAGGAATGCACCGGGTTCGACTGTCTTTCTTGTAGCTCTGTAGCCCCATCCACGAGGAACGTTTCCACGTCAGGTGTTGTATGCTAGCAGCAACACACGGAGTTAACTCAATTATACAAACATGGGTTAATGATTAGAGGTAACTGAGTTATTTCGTTTGTTAAAGTTTCAGCTATTCTGTTTACAGTTCTGTCATCAGATTATTTAATACGATTTGTTAAAACACTGTTGTTTCTTTTGATGTGAAATATTATTTATTTAATTTAAATAAAAAGCAATGTTAGTTTTGTAAACAATTTGTTAAGTTAATTTAATAATATATGTATTTTTGAATCAAGTATTCATCTTTATTGTCTTCATTATTAGTTTCCACATGCCTAAAACAATCTCAAGCTAAATCTAAAAGTTGATGGCTAAATAAGAGCGTTTGAGAAATTGTGCAAGGCATACAGTAATAGTCCAAATAGTCAATTAATCGTTTAATTAATCGATTATCAAATTAGTCGTTTGTTGCAGCCCTATTGTAGTTATCCCATGTATAAATAAAACGTGTTATTCAGCAACCCTTGCAATTTGGGATATTATTTTGGGTTGGTAGACCTCGGTGAGCTGGTCATTTCAGAAGTAGCTCACCAGCCAAACAAGTGTGGGCACCCCTGCTCTAGGCCCTCTATGAGGACCTAAAATATTCTAAAAAATAATATTTGAAAACATTAAAAAAATACATTTTTTTGTTGTTCATTTTTCATTAGTTTTACCAAAATATCTTGATTTAATTGTATTTAAAATAATATTTCCAAAGAAATAAATCCTTCGAATCTGCCTGTTCAGTTTCTGTTGGAATGTGAAGGGTTAAATGCCGTCTCTGCGAGTTATGTGAAGACGGGAGAGCTTGTTGGTCCCTCTCTACATTCACAGAGGGCCCGCTATAGTAACTCAATGAGAGAGTAATGTCAAATGACAGTACAATTGACCAATCATATCTTCCCTCTAAATGGGCGGGCTTTATTTTCGCGGACTTTATGACTAGTTCCGCCCGCTGTGAGGTCTATGCAAGTGGTGCAGTGACGCGTCCTAAAACCCGGAAGTAAGCTTCGCTCGGATTCCCTCGACAGAAAGCAGAGGGATTTCTCCGTAGGGTTTTGGAAAATAGCTGGAAATAAGGTTTGTGGAAAACGAACCTGTTAGATAAATGCACGTTTTGTTCAGCCGGATAATATCCACATGTCTACCCTACTTTTATTATTTTCGAATAATAAATCTAATCGATAGATTTATGATTAGCATAAGTTCGTTCATGATGGCTCACTTCAGTGATAGTGATGACATCGTTGCGAAATTATTAACCAAGTCATTTTCAAGATTGAGATACAATGATAAACTGGAGTGGCAAAGGATCAGCTGCATGACCCGCAAGTGCTTCATCCAAAAGGACAGGAGGATGGACTTTGTGTTTCAGTGATTTGATCATCAAAGGTAGGCCTAAGTCATTTTCAATGTGGGCCGCCGTGCCGACTTCATGCATTTGTAATTGTTACTTGGCTGTGGGTGCCCTGTCAGGTGTTTATATAAATGGTGTTTTGTGTGGTAGAGGGTCGCTGTCATTGATGCGTTTTGCACCCCGGGCCGCTGTTGTGATATTCCGCTGAAGTATACGCTGTGACGTAATATCTCTTCTTTTTTTTCGAGGGAAGGGGGGTGGGGGGGGGGTCAGAGGGCCTAGGTATAAAAGTCACGGCTCGCCACTGCCCATTACTCATAGTGAAAACCACCCTTGAATGATGGGATAGTAGACTAAAAGCTTTAGGAATCCAAAACTATAACATATAATAAGTACCCTGTATCAAGATTGATGCAAAACAAGTGAAATTTGACCTTTTTAGAGAGGTTTAGAAAAAAAAACCCACCTCTGGGGTCATTTGGGTGGACTTGCCATATCTCTGGAACCCATCGGTCGATTTTGATGATTGACACCACTTTTGGACCGTTGGAGCCAATAGAATTGAGAGGGGGTTCCTAAATCCATCTAAACATTACCATTGGTGAATAGAGTGATGCGCAGCCAGAATGCCCAAAACTGGAAGCTGGGTTACAGCTCTATATGAAAACTGCTCTTATTGACATAAATGTTTGGATGGATTGTCAGTAATCATTTCAAAGTGACACAGAGACATTGGATTAACCTTCAGCAGCGTTTATATTAGGGATGCACGATAATTATCGGTCCGATATTAGGAATTATGACGTCATCCCGATAAACCCGATACCAGTATTAATAGCCCCGATAATATACAATATATTTTTTGGGTGAAAAAAATACTGCGGTGTGGGTGGATTGGGATGAGGGGCGATTGTTTTTCACTCGGCTCCTCCCGTTTTGCCAGTACTGTGGTATTAGTGGTTTAGGAAGAGGGGAGTTCTTCACAAATCCAGCGCTCCCTAATACTTCGAACCTGATCAGTCACCTGAAACATCGCCATCGCTACGATGGTGTATTAAAAGCGTACGAAGACAATAATACAATACAAAGTGTGTGTGTGTGTGCGCGCGCGCGCGTTGGAGCTATGTGCAACTCAAGGCATATGCTCGAACCGGAGCTGCCTGGACGCTGCAATCATGTTGTGCACTATCCGTGCTGAGTGTGCTGACTTTTCGTACAATGTCACACTGTCTGGCTTCCTGCATAAAGTCAAGTGCTCGGCGCAGTTGTGGCGAAATGTCGCTCCTCTGTTTTCATTTAAACAGCTCCTTATATCCGGCTGTCAGCATCAGCTTGTAGATGGTATTTTAAACTCGATGCACTCTGAAACTACGGGGCGGCCAAGGAAAAAAAATACACATGCGTTAATCGCGTTAAAATAATTAGTGGCGTAAATCTTTTTTTATTATCGGGTATCGGTCTTGAGAAGCAGGAAGTTATCGGTATCGGTTTCAAAAACCCAATATCGTGCATCCCTAGTTTATATGCGTTTTAATGCCCTTGAACACAACTTTTGACCAGAAAACAGCAACGGTAGACGTATTTGCCGTTTTGGCACCGTGAAGTTGTGTGTTGTCTTTGCTTGCCTTCGCTGTCCTGAGTTTTCCACAGTGATGATACTAATACCATTGGAATCTGTGGAATCTCAGCTTTCATATGATATATTGTTTGTGCAGATCCGATGAAGTATAACAGATTGCTACCGTGAGTTATTTGTTAAGTGCGTTAGCACTCTTTCGCTTAGTACTAATTCAGACGCTTGGCGTTAAGAGTTGTGGTTTTTTTCGGTAAAAATGGTTCATATCGTCAGTTAGCTGAGTCTCTTCCCGTTAAGTGGGTATGACACACTAATAGGTTTTTAAATGTTAAGAAGCCCTGACACAGTTTCGTGAACATTTCAGGAAAGGCGGGGCTTAACAAGTTAAGACCTTGTATTAAGGCTCAGTTCTTTATGATTTTTTACTTAAATTCAACCTTTCTACATATCTTAACTACACTTTGTATTCACAGCACATAAGCAGTGCAGCTATAGTTCACTATTGCCAAGTCTTTATGTTTCAGAAATTGTTAGCTTTCTCCAGGCAGTATTTTTTTAGTAGAAATGCTGCAAGCTACACGGCAGTGACGGACTGCTAGAGGACTGATGCGATTAGTGTTCTCAGCCTGTAAGCACAGGGCTGCAAGTAAAATGTGTGTTTGGGAGGACTCCAGGTCTCAGAGTACAGTACAGCACAGCCGCCAGCCAAGTCTGCTGAAGTCCAGAGGAGAAAGCAAGAAGTACAATGTTATGATGTAAGCCATCAAACCTCCAAAATAACAGTGCCAGTTGTGATTTCCTGAGATTTCCCAGAATTTTCTTTTTTCAAGCCGCTGGTAGTAAACGTCATTGCATCGTCAGGAACATTGTGTTTTCCCCCTTTTTTGAGGCTTTTAGCTGTAGTGAGTGGAAAAAGGGTCCCTGCTCCAAGTGGTGAAATAACTGCAGTCTTTTCAGCTTCTGTGTACAGCCCGCCCGCCAAGATGTAAGCAAGGGGCCAGACAACAAAACAAAACAACAGAACAGAAAGCAGGCTCTCACACTGGATGGCCGATGCAGAGACCGAGTAAACAGAGTGTTCTTTTGCTAAACTGATATTACCAGAGGGCCCTTTGTTTCAGTTCACAGAAAGATAGGTGATGATTATGAATTTGTTCATGTACACTGTTCTTGTTTTGTCACCGAAGCATTTTCTCTGTGCCAGCATTGATCCTGAATGTTCCCCACAGAAAGGATTTTCACTCCTGAGATGTCATGGGGAAAGCGCACAGAACATCTATCTGTTACCTTTTACAAAGAGAACCAGAGTTCCTCCTAACTGAACAAATGGACCTGTCTTACACGAAAGGTGGACAAAGGTATTCTCGCTCTCAACAGCCACGCCGCTGCCGCCCGGCCCCGGCTGCTGCCTAAAGACCAGCAAAACTGTTCAAATGTTTCCTCGCCCCAGAGTCTGGGCTAGTTCCCCTTAATCTCGCACTAGTTGAGACCTCGAGAGTCTGTCACCTTTCCTGTCACGCTCGGCTGCCTTCAGCCCATTGGCCGGCAGCAGATTTATTTCTCCCTGTCAGGGCCAATAGCGTGGCGATGTGGCTCAGCCCACTGTTTAGTTACAGTGACAAACATGCTGATTAGAGAGGCCCGGATGATGGATGGCTCCTTGCTGGAGAGCGGCCCTAGTTTTTAGCGGGTCATAATGGGCCTGACACTGCACAGCCCCTCTCTCTCTCTTTCTCCCTTTCTTTCTGTCCTCTCCTGCCGGATAGACCCCTCCCCCCATAGGTCAAACTCAAAAGGTCAGGAGTTAACGGGCCAGCCTTTGCGCACTGCCGCCAAATCAAAATGACCCTGTTTGGAGTCATATTTGTAGACACTCCATCATCATCATGGCCGCTGCGACACCTTTATTCCCTTCTTCCCCATGGCCTTTTCTACTGTGACCACAAGCTCCCACATGGGTAAATAGCAGGGTACACAACCCTGTTGGCTTATTTAAACTGCTGAGCCTTCTGACTCCTTTATGTGCTGCAGAGACGCACATAACGCCCGCTCCCTCCTTTAATGCGGGTATTTTTATAGTGTTGTATTGAATTTTATTTTTACCAATTGGATTGAGGTTGCAGAGTGTGTCGGGGAGTGTTTCTCATTCAGTCATGCTTGAGAGACTGTTTTTTCTGGAAATATAGGTCTACCACTTAATCCATTCGGAGGTGTGCAGCACTCAGACCTCTGCTGGAAGCCTGTGTCACTAAGACCTCAGGGAGGATTTCACCAAAGAATACTTCAGCTGACCTTGACATTGTGTGTTTTCACTCTCTCCTTCCTAGGTCACACTTGATATATATGTAAACATAAATACAAAGGCAAAATCTGAAGTTGTGTTCATTTAACATTTGCTGTTAAACAGTCAAGACCCTTTTGTTCTCCAAGCAGCCACTTCAGTAAGACGTAATCCGAGACAGCAAGTTGGTTTGTAGAAGATTTGCTGCAAAGCTTTGAATTCGAAGAGCCAGATATTTACCCGACGAGTGATTTTAAATATGCGGCCAGTCAAATCCAAAGAGATGGTTCTGGCTTAACACCGTGGAGTCCAGGTCCTAGGGGCCACTTTTCCCCTGAACATCAGGATGTTGTGCCCGAGGCACAGCGAGTGTATGAATGCGTATGTGTGTGTGAGAGGAGCTGGGAAAGTGCAAGACAGCACCTCATTTGTATTCTTTTGGAAACAGATGCTCGGCTGCATTAACGACTTCTAACTAAAACATTCATAAAGTGTTATTGGATTTTTAGCAGTGGGGTTAAGAAGTGTGACCTTGAGGTCTGAAGGTGGCCTGCTCTTCTCCCTCGTTCCCTCCCTCCTGGCATCCTCCCCTTTCCTCTTTCTCTCTGTTTGGACGCTCCGGTGACATCACAGCGGCTCGGCTTCAAATTGGATGCAGAGAGTGAGAAGTTCAGCAGTAGCCCTGGGCAGTGAATATTTTTCCATTTATTTGGGGGGGTGGAGTAGAGCAATGGGGGTAGCAGGACATGCAGACAAAAAGGGGCAGAATACATTACAGGTTAAGTAATAAGTAATCAAAAAAGTACCCTCTGTGTTTATGCATACTCCACTCAATCTCATGGTTAAGTGAGCCATAGCTGTGCTCGCGTAGAATCCCCTTTGGACACCTGGCCGAGAGCATATGAGACGGGCAGACAAAGTTAAAGGGGCATCAATGGTTGGTACCTTGTTTCATCATGGTATGTAGTGAAAGCGTTACATTTGCCAAGCTGATTAATGTATTAAATCCTGGCACTTCTTTAATTGCCATATTAAAATATGGTGAGCCTGCTCCTAATTTTTATTTTTAGCAACTACATGTACAAAATATATAATTAAACTCAAATAATTTGGTTGATAAAAATGGTTACGACAGCCCAATTTGGTATCGTAAACCTCAAACCATGACTTGTGTTGAGCATTCAGAAAATCAGCCATACATTTTTTGAATGTGCCGTTGGCTTTATTTGAGTTGACTATGATGTAAATCCGTTGTTTTTGAGATACAGATGAATTATTTTCGAGTAATTGTACTGTTGGTTTAGAGTTTAATGTACTGCAAATCCTGATGTAACCCGTACATGACTGACTTAGTCTCAGTAACAATGGCGTTGCTGTTAATTGTGTCTTATCTTTGCTGTAAATCCTAATGAGATACAGGTGAATAAAGCCTGTCCAGAATTAACATTTGAAAGGTTCACTTAATCTTAAAAATGTATTATTCTGGATGTTTTTTTTTTTAAGTTAGTATCTTTCTTCCTTTATCATAATGACAGCAATAAAATGTCTTCATAAAAATACCATAATATGTTTTTTAAGGCTAGTGATGCTTATTATTCTCAACCTCTTCTGTTGCATTGTGGTCAGTGTGAATCTAAGGCACCCTCACCTTTCTCCCACTACAGTTAACAGAACAGTATGAGTCACCTCATTCCTTAGCCTGTCCCTCTGCTGATTGAATCTGTCTATGTGCACGTGTGTGCAAATGTGGTTTGTGCGGCCACTCATGCATGTGTATAAATGGTTGAGACTGAGGCCCGCAGAGAAATCCAGGAAATCCTAGGCTCTGGTCCCATTCCTTGAAAAGAGATGTGTGTACTGTGCACTTCTTGTGTTGGTGGCTTTTAGTCTGGGCCTTGAGGAAAGACCCTACAGAGAGAAGCTCATACTCAAACAGTCAATGCACAATGTATATCACATTACACAGTTTACGCTCTCTGAGCCCACCTCACACTGGTGTAGCAGTTGTGGATCTAATCAACAGATCATTCTTGACATTATCGCTACACCTTCAAAATGAATTGCAGTTGCATCGAATAAAGAAAGTTGTGGATTGACTTGGACTGGCACCTATGATCCGTTCTTACTCGACCCCATTTCACAAGCTTTCCACAATAATATCTGGGCGAAATTGATTGGTCATTGGATTGGTAAATCAGTCAGAAGGGCTGGGCCCCTCGTAACACAGCAAGTGTAATCTAGTGAGAGAGAAAGTGCTAAGCCACCATGAAATAGAGGTTAGGGTTTGATGCCAGGCCCAGTTTGTCTTGTCACCCTGCCAAACCATCTGTATAGAGCAGAGGGAAAGTAAAATCTGAATTTAGCTCGATTTTTATCCATCTTTAACTAAACGGACCAACCAGCGAAGCCACCTAGCAGAGGGACCCCACAGCCTGAGCTGAAATCAGTAACAATGAAAATGAATCTGTTTCAGTGAGCATCCACTGCAAGTATGAATGCTGTGGGGTTACCATGGAGACTAAATATTTTTGACATTACGTAGTTGTTGTGCTGTACTCTGCCTGGTGGATTCTTGCTGGAATGAATCTGTTTTATGTTCCTGAAGAGATGTAGCCCGAAGACTGCTCATTAAACTGGCCACCCATGCAATAAACACATTAAATAAACCACAGATTAGAAAAGGCTGTCTTTTTTTTTTTCTCAGCAGAGAAATGGTGCTGCCTTTGAGATGGATTTGATGGCTCTTAATAGTGTCTGCCTCTTTTTAATAATGCCCAATCTACAATGCTAGACTGTGCTTTATTGGTCTGTTTAAGTCCAAGCACATAGCCATTAGCAGGGGCCAAAATGGCCCATAAAAGTTGGGCCAAGTCTGATTATGTGCCAGTCTTATAATATTAAGTATTTTGGAATGCGTCAACATTGCTTTATAGTTGATATCTTGCCTACGTCTTCACAGTAATGAACATAAAAAAGTAAATAACTGGTCAGTCAATGTTGAAAGACCTACACTCAAGATTGACCATACCCCTAATTTGTATTCTGTAATGGTCCAAGTTTCAACAAAGGGTGGGCATTCTTCACTGAGCTTTTCTTTTCAAGGTGGTGAACTTTAATTCACTTTAGAATTACATGCTTGGATGGGAAATGATTAGCATAATTGTACCATGTTCACATATGGCTCGTATCCACAGTGGAGCAGAACTGCATATCAAAGAGGACTGCATAATCGCCATAATTACAATTGAGGATGCAATTACTGAAAATATTGCCTTTTATTAGTGTTGGTTTTGTTTCGCACACTTACCAAAGCTGAACAAAGAAAAAAGTAAATTGTACGTGAGTAATATTATACTTCTTTAACTGCTGGCCCTGGTGGTGTTAATTCTTAACCTCCACTGACAAAGCTTCCTTGGCCTCTTCTTCAAGGTTAATATCTTTAATAAAAGTTAATGTGTGGAAAAGCTAACACTCTCCTAGTCTGCCCCAACAGACTAAATTAGAATTCTCACTGGACCCAGTCTCTCCCTGTATAATGTGTTGGGTGACGTGTGCAGTAAATTGCTTTCTTATGCAACCTTTTTGTTCTGCAGACAGCTTTGTGCTTTTTTTGTCTGACCTGTTTTGATTCAAAACGTCATAACTGCGGTCTGTAGTTTTGTAAAAACAAAAACGACATTAAGATGTTATTTGTCCACACCTTCTTTCACCTTACCTCACCCATGACCTCTGGGAAACCTTTTGTTCCAGCCAAATATTTCCATCGGTTCTTCTAAAGCCAATTTTTGTTGCCTTGTCATTACAGCTCATTTCGGAACTGAAGCAGAACATTTAGAGGTTTCTCAGGTTTGCTAAATTGTGTGAATGTCCATGAAAACCTTTTTTCTCGTCCCCTTTATCCACTTTTATTCCTCCTTATTTGACGACTTTGACGTGAGATGGCACTACGCCATTTTTTTACACATTTAATTTACTTGGATGCCCTGAGGAGGAGGAGGAGGAGGAGGAGGAGGAGGAGGAGGAGGAGGAGGAGGAGGAGGAGGAGGAGGAGGAGGATGATGATGATGATTAAGAGTGCGTATGCAGGCCTACGTGCAAAAACGTAATAAGTAATGTGTTCTTTTTGTGTGATAACATTTCATATATTGTGTGTATAGGTATACCAAGCTTATTTAATGTTCTGTGTATCAGTGTGTGTACAGACAGATGTGCACAAAGCGTAAAGGGAGCATACCTTGCACACAGCCACAGTGAAGGCCCCGGGCCGTGTTTGCACTGGGTGACAATAACCCCTTTTATTCTGCTTCTGCCTTCACCAATGTTTTGATTTCTACTTAAAGTTTTATGTCAGTGCCCTCCCTCAAGGGTGCCATTACCTTGTATGCTAATAGAGCTATGCATATTCTATTACTGCTGTCAGGGCAAGATAAGGGACACATTCAGCAAAGGAGCACTTAGGGGCCAATGAACCCAGCGAGGGGTCCTGCTGCTCCTGCATTATCAGTCATCTTCACATCTGAATGGAGCTGGCTTATGGGCCTTCTCTTCTCTCTCCCTCTCTCTGCAGTAAGGACTGCCTTCCGTAATAATCAGTCACTGGAAAACCGCCCGATCCCTATCTCACACACACACAGGCACAGGCGGCCACGTGCACACACACATACACACATATTGAAACCATGCACAGCTGCAGGCTCAATCTAAACCGACCACAAAGAATGCAAGAGCAGGGCAATAACACTAACACTGTCACACGGAGACAAACATGTCTCATTTGGGGTCAGTTTGGATGGGGCTAAGTAGGTCTTTATTTTCAGACTGACTGAAGTCTTCTCTCCCGCATAATGGTAATGAAGCCATATGGTATGTGGAATTGGATTACTAACAAATGTTCCATACCACCGTCTTTCCCCTTGGCTTACTTTTTCACAACCCCCCTCCGCTTTCACTCCATCTCTCCCGCTCTCTCTTTCTCTCTCCCCCCTCTCTCCCCTGTGTCGCTGTCCCCCAATAAAGCAGCCATTTCAAATTGGAACAGCATGTTGTCTAGGAGTGCGCACCTCATTTATAAGATTAAATTAAAAGCCAGCCATGCTCGGATGGCATTTTGCGATGATGAGGAGAAGGAGGGGAGGTTATGGGAGCGAGGACCGCGTTCAGCTGCACACAATCATCTTCCTGTCATATGATTTGCCGGTTCCTGGTGGTGACACCTTCTTCCTGTCACCTGCTATGATGTGTCAAATGCCACACCTAAGACCCTAAAGCTAATGCATCCAGGGTTATGAGCTCTTGCAGTCTCTTTTAGGTTTACCATACTTTTGAAATGTTATGGAAGGCTTTTTTAACACGTGTTATAAAGTAGCCAAACATGGTTACAGGTTTGTGCCTTGTCACAGACACAATGAAATGATACATCACACCCTGAGCTAAAAGGGCCCTGCAAATTATGCTCTATAAATGGAAGAAATCTCATTTTGTTCCCTACCTAAAAACAGATGAAGCTTTATTGAAAACGTGGAAGCGATTAGTTTAAGGGGCGTCTTTTAGTGTAATTCCCAAATGAAACGAGCAGACCCTGTATTTATGAAGCCCGTAGCACAAAGAAGGGAGCTCTTAATGAGGCAATTAAGCTGAGGGGACACGAGACTTTGATCTAGAGCGCGGTGATTTTTACAAAAACATCGCACAGTGATAGATACTCATAACTCAGGGGCCTTAATTGTGCTTAATTTGTTTGGAATAGGAATGTGCTTTCAATTAGAGTGTGGATTTGGTCCCGTGTGTTTAAAGGAGGCTGTCAGGGAAAATTAAGAAGCAGTTTGGTTCCTCTCTGGTTATTGTTTTTTTATCAGCAGATAGACCGATGAAGAGACCAAACAGAAGGTAGGGAGAGGTAATTAGGCAACACAAAGAGACCCATCAGAAGAGGCATGGATGGATGGATGGATGGTTAAATGGGAAACTGTTGCATGTCCCTCCTCTATGTGTACGTGTATGACTCAGCAATAAACAACTGTTCTTACACCAACACAAATAAATACTATCAACAGTATGGCATCGTTTTTATTTTTATTACGACAGTCTTGATGATGTTGCTTTAGGCCAGTGGTTGTCAAACTTTTTCTGTCAGGTGAAAATTTGGAGAAAAAAAAAAAGTCGGGCCCCCCCAACACACATAGTCAGGCTCAGTGGCGGCGCCAGTGACTTCTTTTGGGGGTGCTGTGGGGTAGCTTGACGTTTCATAGAGGGTGCTCAAACATTTAGGGTTTCCCATTAATGTACCGGTCGCTACAGTGGAATTTTCTACTGCAACACTCCCCACACGCATATACACAGTGTTCCCGCAACTGTTACAACGAAGGCTCGATAATCAGCTCACGGCATATAGGTGTAAACAGGGGTCAAGTGCTATTTTTATAGGTGGTGTGTGGACCTCACATAGGGGGGTCCGGGGCAAGCTCCCCCGGGAAGATTTATTTTTAAATATTGAAGTTAAATGCATTAATCTGGTGCACTTTGAGAGCAAAATGAAGAGACCTATGGATACATCTCTCAACACCCATATGAAACAGAACTGTAAACAGATTTACTTTTTCTTTATGGATATTTTACAAATCACCCTTTTAAACTTTATTCTTGTTTTGCTGTCATATAGTATTTCATAGCTGTTTTTCATTTATTCTCTTATTTTTTTATAACTATAATGATCATATAAATGTGTGCCTCGGAAATAATTGTTTACATTAATGGTGACCAAAACGTTTGAGACCCACTGAGATAACACTGAGAGAGTCCTTTAGCTCACGGAGTCTCTCAGTCTGACAGGAGAGGACTCTCCTCCACTTTGTTGTTGAAAAAACTCCTTATATCCGTTAGCGTAGCTCGCTAGCACCAGAAGCTAACAGCAACGATCTCCGGTACCGGTGCACTCTCTCTCTCGCTCGCGCACACAAAATGGCTCGTTCCACACACACAGAGCCGAGCTTTAATGAAACACAGAGACCCAGACGTAATAGTACTGTACTGCATCATATTATTTTCGAATCAATAATTTTTCAAATTATGATTTTTTTTTTTTAATATAACCATTTTTCCTCCTGGTCTCTCGCACTTTGAGAACCACTGCTTTAGGCAAATGGATATTGTTATATGAGATCAGGTAAAAATCATTGTGTGTTTTTTTATTTTTAAGTATTATCTTTTGGCTTGTCACTTTTATATCGTAAAGACATATGATATCACTATGCAACATTATAAGAACATATTCATAGTAGTTTGCTGAAGGAGCATGTTTTTATCACCGCTCGCCTAAATCTCGTATATCATACATGCACATACTCACTCTGAGTTAATAAAATGGAACTATTCATTTATCAACATTTTAAAGACAGAAACATAGTGAAATAAAAAATAAAAGAAATCCAGGGAGATTATAAAAAATATCCATATTTTGTGATGTCAGAGATCCTCCCTGAGATAAAAATGTGCCATACAGTTGGTGTTTTTTGTATGATTTATGAACAGATTGCAATATGCAATACTAGCATATTGATCATATCTATTATGGATAAGTGGAGGAGCAGTATATCATCTTATCATTTCCTTAATATCCTTAGTGAAACATTTCTTATTCCTTTTATCTTGCATTATGCTGTTACTAATAAAGGACCTTGAACTAAGGTTCATATGTTGCTTCTTAGTGACAGGCAGCCTATTTCCAACAAGTGTCTGCTAGTTAAGGAGATGATCGGGGATTCTCTTGTTGATTTATTTCTCTTGACCTGCCTGAGTGGTGTGTGCGCACTTCTCTGTGTGTGTCTGGATGAGACCGTAAAAGATGGAGAGAGAAGAAGACGAGAGTCTGTACTGACAGGCCGATGGTCTCTCTCGTCGTCTCCCGAGGTCTTCCACTTCACACCCCATTACACCCGCCTCTTCTCATCAGCTTGTTGTCTGTCATTCACTGCGCTCCAACATCCACTCCCTCTTCTCCGTCTCCCGCTCTTTCTCTCATCCCTCCATGATTGTCTGCTTTGTTGGCTGCATGTCAAGTGTCAGGTGCAATCCCCACTGACGGGTCCGCTGTGGCGTGTGCGTGGGTGTAAAACCAGTAAAGTGATGTCCCCCGCTCGCTCGCTCCCTCTCCCCCCTCTCTTCTCTGTCTTGTTGCTGTCTGCAGTGGTAAAGCTCATGCTTGTTTAGAGGCCAGGAGCCCCTCAGCGGTCTCCAAGGAGCTGTTAGGGTGAAATCCCCCAGCAAAGATACTTGGCAGCTATTTACAGCCACTGGGGACAGAACCTCTGATCCCTCTGTTGTAGTGTCTCACAAGACAGTCGTGGGTTGAAGGCTCCTTTATTTTTTGATCAGATTGACAGTCCGAGTCCTTACTACTGAGTGACTACAGTACTTGTTATTCTAGGGTTTATGGTTATAAGTGTTATATGTCAGATTACCTTCAAAACACAATAACATGTATGATACTGACTGTACAGTTATGATAAAGTTAAAGTACACCACATAGAAAACTGAAATAGCATACAAAGTTAGTTGAAGGCACTCAAGATATACTATAAGTGTCTAAAGAGTCAAGAGACTTGTGGGACAGGTATATAGAAAAAAAACAATTATAAAATATGAGCAAAATCAAAGCAGTTGAGACCAGTCTATCCTACCACCACACACCCTGGACACTTCACCACAATGTAACTCAGTTAAACTCAACGCTTATCATTTACATCACAGGTACAGTATACATTATACGTTTATTTTCACAGAGTGGTACTCCTTATGACAAATACAAAATATGTACAATTGATTGAATGTCTCTTTATTATTGCTAAATCAGGAAATAACATGCGCCATCACTACTCATTACTTAATATGGCTCTGTAAACACATGTGTTTTTGTATCACACTATCCTATCAATCCTAAAATCTAAGCCTAAAAATATGTCTACTTTAACGAACCGGTACCCATTACAGTGCATTAACTCAATTAGCTGCACCTGTAGCATGCTGCCTCCAGCTCGTAGTGCTGATGCCAGCCAACAGAGGAGTCAGGTTTTCATGATACACATGCTGACTATAGGCCCCGCCTAGGGCTGAACGATTAATCGATTTTAAATTGAAATCGCGGTTTGAAATGATGTGATTATTAAATCGCAAAGCCTGTGATTTTTTAAAAACTTTTTTTGTATTTATTATTTTACTTTTTAAAAAAATATTATTATTATTTTTTTTTTTTCTTCTTGTGTGTCAGTCATCCACACCAATCAGAAGTGCTGTGCTCCACATGTACCAGCCATTGTTAACCAATCAGAAGTGGCCCATGATAGTAGGTGATAGACAGATTGATCCAATCACCTGCCAAGTATTTTTGAAATACTTTTCCAAATGGCTTCCAATGGAGCTTTCCATGATGGTTTGGTGAAACAAACCATCTGAGTCAGGTTAGTAATGCTCCATCACATGTTTCTATTACAGGGTGAATCTTAAACTGAAGCTTGACTTTAAAGCAACCCAACTGAAGTTTCATGTAAGTTTAGTTCTTTCACTCGTAACTCGGGCTGCGGGGGTGCATGTTGATGCGACCTTCCTAGCCGGAGATATGGCCGCATTTTACAATAAACTTCCATTGGGTCGCTTAAAAACAAATATCGCAAATCGAATCGCAATCGCAATATCTGTCCGAAAAATCGCAATTCGATTTTTTCCCAAAATCGTGCAGCCCTACCCCTTCATCTGTTCAGGTAGTCAGCAAGAGTCAACGTTAGCTCTAACTAATGTCTCACATCACAACAATTGATAGATGTTTGAAGCTGATAACATTAATACTTGAGTGTGAAACATTTGCCAACAATTAAATGGCCATATTTTTACATAAACACATCAAATTACCATTTAATAATGACCAATTACACTATTCTTTTTGACTACCTACATTTGTTGTGACCTATATTCTTAACGAGAAACATTTAAGTAATACAATCACTTGTTACACATTGGCTGACATATTATCACATAAATAGACCTGGAATATTTGTTGTTCAGGCTATCATTTATATATGTATTATATAATTTAAAAAAAAGAAAGTAAAAAGATAAGTATTACAAGTATGTACTGTACTGAACTGTTGACATAAAGACATGATTACCACTGTGTGATGTATTATTTGGCCTTGACACATATGGTTTAGTATTGTCACATTCAACAGACTTGTGATCCTCACAACACTATACTGTGTTGAGTAAAATCTGCTACTTATTTTTTTATTTATTTCAAACCCCTTCAGCAGAATAGGATAGGTGTTACTGATTACCTTTCCTTTAATGGAGTGGGATAAGCAAATCTTAGCGTTCTGCGCATATTGTATGAGAATAGATTGAATGCCTTTTTAAAACTCCTATCCATTTATTAGATTTCCATTATAGTACAGACACAGTTCTCCAAATCATTGTCCCCCCGGATCAACGTATGCTAAAGATTTGCTTTGCAGGACTAGCTGTTTCCTGCTTCTTTCTCTGCTGGCTTTGTTGTGGAGGTAAACGTGGCCTCCCAGAAAAAAAGACCCTTTAATCAGCTTGAATAATAGCCATACATGTGTGGACTTAATCCCTTTGGCCAGCGCTACTCCGTTAATGGTTTCCTTGTCACTCACCGGGCACTGCATAAAAGCACGCTCTGCTTTTCACTCCCAACACCTTTCTCTCTCTGTGCACTGTCCCTTCTACACCTCTGCCACTCCTACACCCAAGCATCCTTCATCCACACACCTCCTCCTTTATTCCCCCCATTTATCCCTTGTCTTTTGATTGAGCCCTTGAATTATGATGAATCTGCCCCTTGTTTGGGGGTTCTCCCATTCCTCCCAAATGACTCACTTACTACATTCCGGTTCACTTTGTTTCAGTTTGTGACCGACAGTCACAATTAATAAACAGTGGGGGGAAATGCAGGTTGCAATGCCTCTTCATTTAAATGAATCATGTAAAAAGATAATCTCATACGTTCATGTAAAAAGATACTATCATACGTACCAGTTGCAGATATGAGTTGAACCTTCATTTTTTTGAAGATTTTGATTGAGCGTGACAACTGACATTTAATAAGCCTTTATTATCCTCATAGTTTTCCCCTGCTCTTTAGAAGAAATCGATAGTTACGGCTGTAACTACGGTTCTATGAGTCCCGGATGACCGCCAGAGGCGGTGCTTTTAGCACTGGATATGTCCATAGCTGCGGTAAGTCATTTTGCTCAGGGGTTGCTCCCAAAAGTGGGGAGGAGGCCGCTTAAAAAAGAAAGAAAAAAGGCGGTGCCGGGCCGGGCCCGGCTGTCAGCGATACGAGCCGCATAAATTGTTTGTTAAAGGCGAGACACCGCAGGCAAAAATATCGTTTTTCATGCACTGGTCAATTTTGAGATGTTGTGCTATTTTGATTCCATAACATGTTTTCTTTCAGGCTTTTGGAAGGAAAACGTACAAAATACACATTTAAGTGTTTATTTTACTATAGTTGGTCCTCTTTGCGTCTGTAGATTTCTCCTAAATTCACCAAAAGTTAGCATTCTAACGTAACATAAAGTACCGCGACCGCTGTGTGCACCATGTCAACTGAGATATCGTTGGAAAGCTCCGTCTCTCCTGCACAATCTCATCAGATCCAAATATGGTCATATCCTTTGTATCAGCAACCAATCGTGAAAGTACAAAAGGGTCTTAAACCAATAAACGAAATCTCATTGGCTGGTGTCAATTTCTGACAACGTGATTCGTTCAGAAGCGTCACGTGGTGTGCTAAAACACTTCCTGGTTAGCTTTCCGCTAGAAATTGAAATCTCAAAATGGCAATGACCCCGAACATGAAATACCTTCACGGAGTGTGTCGAGGCGCAAGCTGTCACCCAAAGAACAGGAGGGTTTAGCTAGCATCACTAAGCCACCAGGGTGGGAGGAGGGGGTCAGGAGGACGGGACTGAACTGACCGCCCAGGGGCACGGCAGAGGACCAGGAAGGGGTCTCAGGCGGACGGCCCGGGGGCAAGGCAGAGGACCAGGAAGGGGTCTCGGGCGGATGGCCCGGGGGTAAGGCAGAGTCCAAAAAGGGGGATTCGGGCGGACGGCCCGGGGGCAAGGCAGAGGACTAGGAAGGGGTCTCGGGCGGACGTCCCGGGGGCAAGGCAGAGGACCAGGAAGGGGTCTCGGGCGGACGGCCCGGGGGTAAGGCGGAGTCCAAAAAGGGGGACTCGGGCGGACGGCCCGGGGGCAAGACAGAGTCCAAGGTGGGGACCATGGAGGGGCGAAGGCAGCGGCAAGAAGAGTCAGGGGGCCGGGCCCGAGGGCAAAGGCAACGGCAGGAAGAGTCAGGGGACCGGGCCCGAGTGCGAGGACCGCTGCACTCAGGGGGCCGGGCTCGAGGGCGAAGACCGCTGCTCTCAGGGGACCGGGATCGAGGGTGAAGACTCCGGCTCTCAGAGGGCCAGGCTCGAGGGCGAAGACCAGACAGCTCCGCAGGCCGGGCAGGAAGGCGCTGACGGGACAGCGCCGGAGGCCGGGCAGGACCCGGTGTCGGAGCTGGTGGGACAGGCCTCGGCAGGATCCCCCACGGAAGAGGACCAGGACACGGGATTGGCAGGACCCCCGGCAGGAGAGCAGTCGGCGGGGCCTCCAACGGCACAGGACAAAGGGTTGGCAGGACCCCCGGCAGGAGAGCAGATGGCGGGACCCCCAACGGGACAGGACAAAGGGCCGACAGGACCCCCGGCAGGAGAGCAGTCGGCGGGGCCTCCAACGGCACAGGACAAAGGGTTGGCAGGACCCCCGGCAGGAGAGTAGTCGGCGGGACCTCCAACGAGACAGGACAAGGAGCTGGCAGGACCCCCGGCAGGAGAGTAGACGGCGGGACCCCCAACGGCACAGGACTAAGAGTTGGCAGGACCCCCGGCAGGAGAGCAGTCGGCGGGACCTCCAACGAGACAGGACAAGGAGCTGGCAGGCCCCCCGGCAGGAGAGCAGATGGCGGGACCTCCAACGGGACAGAACACAGGGCCGGCAGGACCCCCGGCAGGAGAGCAGTCGGCGGGACCCCCAACGGGACAGGACACAGGATTGGCAGGACTCCCGGCAGAAGCGCAGTCGGCGGGACCCCCAACGGGACAGGACATAGGGCTGGGAGGACCCCCGGCAGAAGAGTAGTCTGCTGGACCTCCAACGGGACAAGGCATGGAGTTGGCAGGACCCCCGGCAGAAGAGTAGTCTGCGGGACCTCCAACGGCACAGGACCTGGGGTTGGCAGGACCCCCTGCAGAAGGGTAGTCTGCGGGACCTCCAACAGCA
This sequence comes from Pseudochaenichthys georgianus, assembly GCF_902827115.2. Lineage (NCBI taxonomy): Eukaryota > Metazoa > Chordata > Actinopteri > Perciformes > Channichthyidae > Pseudochaenichthys > Pseudochaenichthys georgianus. The sequence goes on from NC_047509.1 coordinate 25,316,807, forward strand.
CTTCAGTAGGGACTTGAGATGGGACTAGAGAAGGGACTAGGAAAGTGACCTGAGGAGGGACTAGGGAAGGGACTAGAGAAGGGACTACAGAGGGGACTAGAGGAGAGACTAGAGGAGGGACCAGAGGAGGAACTAGAGAAGGAAACTCGAGAGGAGACTCGAGAGGGGAACTAGAGAGGGGACTCGAGGAGGGACTAGAGGAGGGACTAAAGGAGGGACTAGAGGAGGGAACTCGAGAGGGGACTGGAGAGGGGACTCCAGAGGGGACTAGAGGAGAGACTAGAGGAGGGACTAGAGGAGGAACTAGAGGAGGGGACTCGAGAGGGGAACTAGAGAGGGGACTCGAGGAGGGACTAAAGGAGGGACTAGAGGAGGGACTAAAGGAGGGACCAGAGGAGGGACTAAAGGAGGGACTAGAGGAGGGACTAAAGGAGGGACCAGAGGAGGGACTAGAGGAGGGACCAGAGGAGGGACCAGAGGAAGGACTAAAGGAGGGCTGGAGGAGGGAACTCGAGGGGGAACTGGAGATGGGACTGTGGCAGCTGGGGCCAGATCTGGGTCTGGAACCAAGGCTGCTGGGACCATATTTATGGTCGGGTTGTAATGTTACGGTTTGTGTTGGAAGTAGGACCCAAATGCAGATATAACTGAAAACTCATTTATTTCAAGGCTATGATACCTATATCGACAAAGACAAACAGAACACTCACCGACGAACTTAGTTATCACACAAGACAACCCGACAAAGAGAGACAGAAAACCCAGAACTTAAATACACCCAGGACTAATCACATAAACACGAGACAGGTGAGGAGGGAGGAGAAAACACATAGGTACAAGGTGAACACAATTGGGTAATCAGAGAGGGAAACCGACAGAAAGCAAACAGGCAGGAAACGGGGGTGAACACTTCACAAAATAAAACAGGAAACCCAAAGATAGAAAAGGACAAGAAAAATACCAACACAGACAAATCCTAACAATGACTACAAAATGAAACGAGAATTTTGAACCTGGCTTTATCCAAAGTTTAGATTTCGGTTCCTGAAATGTGTTAAAATATGCGCTAATTTAATGAGATAATGGCTCATTTGCATATTCAGAAAACTTGTAATACAAGAAACAATTGCCTTATTGTAGGTAATTAACTGGAGAAATTTCTAGCTGATATCTTTAAGTTTAAAAAAATTACCCTATTCACCTGGGGTGTCTCGCCTTAACTGTTAGGCTTAATAAACCATTATAGACCTACATCACTTAGCAACAGCTGCACATGCCCACATGCTAACTATGGGTCTTACAAACCTACATAACATTACAAATAGTCCGAAAATATTATTTACAATATTAATAAAACTATGAATTCAATTTTAACTGATTGACAAGGCAAAACACTGCACAGTGGCAGCAGCATTAAAGGAAAAATATAGTTTTACCTTGTGTTGGGGCTTCACAAAACTCCAAATGTAGCCTGGGGTGGCACTAATGAAGACCCTCATTACAGCAGATACATCCACATTGTCCAAAATGTTACTGTGGACCAGAGGTTGCGCTAGACTTTTTCGCTGACAGGATCGTAAAACTTCCGTCAAAATCCAGAATTACCCGTCGGCCTTTACACAACTCTGGGGGGGGGGGGGGGGAAGCATGCTCGTGAACTGTCAACTGGGAGCGTGCACAGTGTAAGGCCAAAACTCACAGACATTTCAATGATTTGTACGCCACAGTTCGGTTTGGAAACGGTATAATTTCCTTTTTGGTGGGCATGCATAACACGGCATAACACCGGAGCCTCGCTGCGGGGAAACTTTGGCGCTGTTCCGAGTTTGTTCTAATCTGTCAAAATGACGGACTCCTTTCAGATTTGTCCGTCATTGTTAAAAGAAATCCGTCATAAGGCAAGGCAAGGCAAGTTTATTTATATAGCACCTTTCAGCACCAGACAATTCAAGGTGCTTTACAAAAATGAAAGACATTCAGACAAAGGCATTTAAAAACAGTAAAAGATAATAAAAGAAACATTAAAAGAAAAACAAAAAATGAAAGACATTAAGAAAATGGCATTTAAAATCAGTCATTAAAAAGAAAAGCTAATAAAATAAACATTAAAAGATAAAAGTTACAATGCAGTCTAAGATATGAATAGTTCAATTCTTTCGGTTCTTGATTTTTAATTTATTCACAGAACCTCCCTTTGGAAATCCGAACATTTCCGTCCCGATTGTTAATTTAGACTGATTGTTTTCACCATGTTATGCTCGCATGACATCCACAATCGGACCCTCAGGAGGGTGTACTAGCCCCCTACTCTGCTTTGCGTTCCATAACAAAGTCTTTAAGTGTTACCTGAACACCCCGTGTTACCAAAACACTATTTTTTACCCGTCGGTGATGTGATACTTGTTCCTCAGTACAAATCACCCAAAAACTGATCGTGAACCCTGGCTACGACGGATATCCCAAATATCCTACTTTCGAGCAGTCCCTCTAATAAATGTCATGGAGTTTAATTACGTTTAACTTTAAACAATTTAGACACTGTACATCTCACCGAGCATTGAAAGCCTTCTTTATTTGTACCCTTCATTCCATCTTCATGTTCTTGTAATTTATTCTTTAGGTTCTTGATTTTTAATTTACTCAAAGAACCTCCCTTTGGAAATCCGAACATTTCCGTCCAGATTTTTAATTTAGACAGACGGTTTTCACCATGTTTTGCTCGCATGACATCCACAATCGGACCCTCAAGAGGGTGTACTAGCCCCCTACTCTGCTTTGCGTTCCATAACAAAGTCTTTAAGTGTTACCTGAACACCCCGTGTTACCAAAACACTATTTTTCACCCGTCGGTGATGTGATACTTGTTCCTCAGTACAAATCACCCAAAAACTGGTCGTAAACCCTGGCTACGACGGATATCCCAAATATCCTACTTTCGAGCAGTCCCTCTCATAAATATTATGGAGTTTAATTATGTTTACATTTAAAACATTAAAAGAAAAATACATGGATAAAAGTTACAGTGCAGTCTAAGATATGAATAGTTCAATTAAAAGCAGCGACAAAAAGAAAAGTCTTCAGTCTGGATTTAAAAGTAGTCAGAGTTGCAGCGGACCTGCAGGTTTCTGGGAGTTTGTTCCAGATATTTGGAGCATAATAACTGAACGCTGCTTTACCATGTTTAGTTCTGACTCTGGGGACAGAAAGCTGACCAGTCCCTGAAGACCTGAGAGATCTGGATGGTTCATAATTTAGCAGGAGGTCAGAAATGTAATTTGGGCCTAAACCATTCAGTGCTTTATAAACCAGCAGCAGTATTTTTGAAATATATTCTTTGACACACAGGAAGCCAGTGTAAAGGCTTCAGAACAGGAGTGATGTGATCCACTTTCTTAGTGTTAGTGAGGACTCGAGCAGCGGCGTTCTGAATCAGCTGCAGCTTCCTAATAGATTTTTTAGTGAGACCTGTGAAGACACCATTGCAGTAGTCGAGTCTACTGAAGATAAAAGCATGGACAAGTTTTTCCAAATCCTGCTGTGACATTAGTCTTTTAATCCTAGATATATTCTTTAGGTGATAGTAGGCTGATTTAGTAACTGTTTTAATGTGACTGTTGAAACTCAGGTCAGAGTCCATGACTACACCTAGATTTCTGGCTTTATCTGTTGGTTTGAACATTGCAGACTGAAGCTCAGCGCTCACTTTTATACGTTCTGACTTGGCTCCAAAAACCATTACCTCAGTTTTATCTTTGTTTAATTGGAGAAAGTTCTGACACATCCAGTCATTGATTTGTTCAATGCACTTACTCAGTGTTTGAATTGGAGCATAGTCTCCTGGTGAAATTGTTACGTAGATTTGTGTGTCATCTGCATAGCTATGGTAACTTATTTTGTTGTTTTTCATTATCTGAGCCAGTGGTAGCATGTAGATATTAAAGAGAAGAGGCCCCAAGATGGAGCCTTGAGGAACCCCACATGTCATATTTGTCAACTCAGATGTGTATGTACCTATAGAAACAAAGTTGTTTCTGTCCTTTAGGTAGGATTCAAACCAATTTAGAACTGTTTTCGAAAGTCCCACCCAGTTTTCCAGTCGGTCTAGTAATATGCTGTGGTCAACAGTGTCAAACGCAGCACTGAGATCTAATAATACTAACACTGAAGTTCTGCCACTGTCTGTGTTTAAGTGGATGTCATTAAAGACCTTTACAAGAGCAGTCTCAGTGCTGTGGTTTGGACGAAAGCCTGACTGGAACACATCGAAACAGTTATTTAAATGCAAGAAATTACTCAACTGTTGAAAAACAACTTTTTCAATGATTTTACCTAGAAATGGGAGGTTTGATATGGGCCTGTAATTGTTCATTACTGAAGCATCTAGATTATTCTTTTTTAAGAGCGGTTTAATGACTGCAGTTTTCAGGGCCTGTGGAAAAATACCTGAGTGAAGAGATTTGTTTACTATATGAAGTAGATCTGAGGCCATACAAGGCAAAACATCTTTGAAAAATCCTGTTGGAATAATATCAAGGCAGCAGGAGGAGGATTTCAGAAGTTGTATAATGTCCTCTAGGTTTTTATCATTAATCTGATGGAATTGTGTCATGGTGTTTGAATTGATATCAGGTGGACACAGAGACAACACATTTGCTGTTCCTGATGCAGAGGCACTGACTGCTTGTCTGATTTTCTGAATTTTGTCAGTGAAAAAGGAGGCAAAATCATTGCACGCCCTGGTGGATAGAAATTCAGAGGCTACTGACACTGGTGGGTTAGTTAGTCTGTCAACGGTAGCAAACAAGGCACGTGCGTTGTTTTTGGTAATGATGTCAGAGAAGAACGATTGTCGTGCGTTTTTCAATTCCAAATTATAAAGGCCAAGTCTCTCTTTATAGATTTCTAAGTGAACCTGGAGATTTGTTTTTCGCCACCTGCGTTCAGCTTTTCGACATTCTCTTTTTTTTATTTTCACGGTCGTGGCCTTTCTCCATGGAGATATTTTGCCAGACACTTCCTTTACCTTAGTTGGAGCAATGGCATCTATAACATTTTTAATTTTTGAATTAAAATGATCTACTAGCTCATTTACTGAGATGTTAGCAGGGGAAAGTGTGGAAGAAAAATTCTGAGTAAACATTTCCCTAGTATTTTCAGTTAAATATCGCTTTGTGATTATCTCTTTTTGAACATTTTTGTGAACAGAAATAGAGCTCTCAAAGAAAACACAGGAATGGTCAGAGAGTGCAACATCAGTCACCACAACCTTAGAGATATTCAGACCGTTTGAGATAATTAAGTCTAGAGTCTAGAGTTATTTTGCCCCTCTGTCCTGGGGGTTGTCAACATGGATGTTAAAATCACCAACAATGACTAGACGGTCAAAGTCAATACACACTATAGACAGCAGTTCAGTAAAGTCATCAAAAAGGCTTGCACAGTATTTGGGTGGTCTATAGATATTTAGGAACAGAGCTCGAGAGGAGCATTTCAGCTGAAGTGCCACATATTCAAAAGAATCAAAGTTTCCATACGATGTCTTCCTGCATTGAAGGGAATCATTGAACAGAATAGCAACTCCACCCCCTTTCTTATGCATTATTTCCTGACTCATAAAACTAAAGTTGGTAGGGGTTGATTCGATAAGAACAGCTGCACTGTTATTTTGTTCAATCCAAGTTTCTGTTAAAAACATAAAATCGAGATTGTGCTCAGTGATAAAATCATTGATTAAAAATGTTTTTCCTGCCAAAGACCTGACATTTAATAAAGCTAGTTTAAGTTTGTTAAACACACTATCAGTCATGTTTTTTCTGACAAGCTGTGGCTGACATGGAATCAATGCTAAATTAGATAAACTCACACAAACGTTTGAGCGCTTCCTGTTTCTAAAATGATTCACCGCTCAGGTGAGGGCCCCGACATGTCCTGGAAAGAGTTGAGAGTGCCATACACCCTTGAGCCTGGACCCAGCACATATCAGTAAGAGTTTGTTGCGTTTTGTACACACACATCCTTATCAGGAGACGGGGGAGATGGTGTGGGGGTAAAGGACATGCTGCCAGGGGGGGGAGGTGGTTGACGTAGGCGCGGTGATGAAGACGGGGGAGATGGTGCGCGTCTCTGCGGTGATTTTGGTGGGCGTCGTTGAGGAGCGGGGGTAAAGGACATGCTGCCAGCCCTGCGTATCGCCTTAGTTTGGTCTTTGAAATCCAGGAAGGAATCGGTGCCAACCCTCTGTATCTCCTTCATGTGTTCAACAATCTCCAGGAGGGTGGGCGAGGGTGAAAGGGTGAACGGAGTATCCTCAAAGGCGTTGACAGGGGGGGGGGGGGTGACGGGCAGTGGAGACTCCTCCATGTGTCTCATAGGTCTCCCATAATCAGAACATTCCTCAGACGGGTGCAGTGATAATTCTTCAGGGTTTTCTGTGCGATGGTGTTGTGTCTTTCTCCTGTTTTGATTCCTCTTGCCGCTTGTCCTTGGCAGAGGGAACAGATTAATGACGCAGGCAGTTGAATATGTTAGATAAACAATTTCACTCCTGACTTGTTCAGGCAAACTCCATTTGCCTTGAAAAGATATCTGCGATCCCAGTCATAGACGGAAAATATTCGGTTAACGCGACCTCTGCTGTGGACATGCATCAAAGTCAGATGTGTCGGTCTCTTCTGTGTCATATTACTCTAGTTGTAGAGGTGGTGGGCTGAGGAGTAGCTGGTGGTCCACTCTTTTTATTGGGTTGTTTGTTGGAGAAAAAAATCCAAAATCCTTTTTTGCGCCATTCTAGAAAGTTGTCACTCTGCAGTGTGTGTGTCGCGTCAATTACGTCACTCTCCCACGACCTACGACCTAGATGACTCGGATTTTATTTATTTGGAAAATAAATTCAAGCCACCTGACTGATACAAATATATACTATGACTATTACTGTATACAGCTAATTTTATTTTAAGTAAAATCATAACTATTTTATGTAATTTAATCATTTTTATTTAGGTGGTCACTCAGTTTTTCAAATGTACACCACTCGCCAACAGGGGGTGCAGCACCCCCAGCACCCCTACTTCCCGCGGCTATGGATATGTCCATCGCTCGCATGCGCAGTTCGAGTACCTAATAACAACAAAGTCACCTGTGACCCACGTGACTACGGCTACATAGGCCGGCGTCACTAGTGGATCGGTTCCCAGAATCTTCTCGCGAGCACACAAGAATTCTGAGTGACTGGAAACTCTGGCGGTTATCCGGGACTCATAGGACCGTAGTTACAGCCGTAACTATCGTTCTATTTCGTCCATACTGACCTCCAGAGGCCGTGCTTTTAGCACTGGATGACTATACCAACCATGTCATGAAGAATCCGAACACTTGCTTACCTAGCTGGAAGCAGCGGAGCTCGGCAACAGGACTACGCCCAAAGGATGGGGAGTGGCGACATTGACCCGGTAGAACCTGGAGAATGTGCCAGACGATGCCCACGACGCCGCAGCGCAGATGGTCTCCAGGGACACCCCTCTCAGGGCAGCCCAAGACGCTGAGATACTCTTTGTAGAGCAGGGTCCAGTTAGAGAAAATGTCCCCATGCAAAGGTCCGGAACATCAAAATGTCTAACTTGCTTTATGAATTAGTGTGATATATATTGAAGTAGCTGTAGCTTTATCAACGTCTGCATGTAATCAACAACTGACTGCCAATCAAATAAAGAAAGTACAATTCAAAAACAACAATATGTATTGTCAATTAACATTGAACTATACAGATATACAGTAAATACTGTGGATATGTGTAATGTTCCTCTCTGGCGGCATTTACAAATAAAGTAGAGAAAATAAATAAAATAGCTTTTGAAAATATGTGCATCTTAAAAGCTCTTAATTTTAGATAAATAAAATAAAGTGTAGCAGCAGCTTTGAGTTTTTCTTTGTTAACCGTTTCACATCATGACTTAACAGTTTCAGCCGATTATAGAACAATATCAGTCTTTACACATCATAACAATTGAACCGTTTTAAAGTTTCTCTTTCTTTCCCTCTTATATTGCAGTCCCTCACTCACTTTTTTTTAAATTCAGTGCGAGAATTGAGCTGGAGCTTGTCCTGCCAGGAGTTTGTAAATCTGGGCTGAAATGGAGTCAGGGCCATTCTCATACACATGCAGGTGCTCATTGGTTACAGTGATGCAAACTCAGGTATGGTGAAAAAAGAGAGAACTATTCGAAGCAGAAAAAAAACTGCGTAATAAACCATCTGACAAAGGCCTGTGCTATAATGCTTCAATTAACTGCTATTCTTTATAATATACTCAGATCAATAGGAGACAGAGATGTTAAGTTATAAATCAAGGGTTTTTATTATTATTTACAGCAGGAGTGGGGAACCTTTTTTCCTTTAAATTTTTACAACATCCTCCGAGGGCCGTACAAATGATTGAACTCAATCTCTGCTTAAAAAAACTAAAATCACAGCCCATTCATTTGGCCTTTCTTTCATGCTGTAAAAAGCAACCTCTTAATCCAGATATCTCACCATGACTCGCACATGCATGCATGTGCACGGTTGTGGCATGACCACCAAAACAGAAAGATATGGACATGTGTGCAAATGTATTTAGTATCCTATCCATGACCATGTGAACATGATTTAAGTGGGGGGGGGAACCTAACCTCCTCTAGGGGGGTCCGGGGGCATGCTCCCCTGGGAATATTAAATATTGAAGTTAAAAGCATCAATCTGGTGCACTTTGAGAGCAACATGAAGAGATCTATGGATACATCTTTCAACACCCATATGAAACATAACTGTAAGCAGATTTTTGTTTTTGGATATTTTACAAATCACTCCCCTTTTAAACTCTATTCTTGTTATTTTTAACAACTTTTTTGTTACTGTCATATAGTATTGTATACCTGTTTTTCATCTAGTCTCATTAATAACTATAATGATCATATCAAGGTGTGCCTTAACCTCACTGAGTTGAGGTTATGTGAGCCTCTCAGGAGAGAGCTCTCTTCCACCTGGTTGTAGAAAAGCTCTTTAAATTCGTTAGCATAGCTAGCTAACCAGATGCTAATAACAACAGATCGCCACTGTGCTTACAACTAAAGACACAGCCACGTAAACACTGTGGCATGTGTACGGCTCCTTATGGGTACTGCAATATTTGAAGGGCTGGAGCAGCGTTCCGGTGCTCTCTGTCAGCACTCCTTTCAGACCAGACATACCACGTGAAGACACGTTACGCTCGTGTTGTGTTCAAGGAACCTGTCCTTGGCCAGCAAAAACAGGTACTCCCTTGTTTAATTATTTTTGCGGTCTAGATTTCTTCTTTTTTGAAGTGAGAAGTTGTCCGTCAGTCGGACTGACGGACAGACTCCCCACCCCTCACCCCCAAAACGAAAACTCTTCGGTTCTCCACGAATTACACAAGTCACCCAAATCAGCATTAAAAAAGCGGAAGGCGCCGAAAAATTCCCTATTAATGTATTGATTATAGCTCCGGGTCCGTATAGGTCGGCGTCTGGGTCCGGATCCGGTCCGCCTGTTGCCGACCCCTGTTGTAGAGTGACATCTCACCCCTGATGGTGGGGGGGCGGCCACTGGCCCCACAGGCATGTGAGATTGTATCCACAACTCAGTGGGACAGCCGCTGCTTGGAGAGAGCACAGCCCCTTCTTGTGCCGCCATGGCAAATGAAGAGCTGCTCTGACTGTCGTATATGGGCCGTAGCACCAATATACGCCTCTAGGGCACGCACAGGGCACAGCAACTCAGGCGCGCCGTTCTCCTGTGTGACGTTAAAGCGCGCCAGCTGGATAGGCCGATTGGAGTGGGCTAGTGGAAGCACCTTGGGCAGGAACACCACGTTCGGCCAGAGGGCAACACCCGAGCCATCGGAGTTCCACCTCAGGCATGTATCGCTCACAGAGAGGGCATGTAGCTCTCCAACTCGTTTCCCTGAGATCATGGAAAGCAGAAATGCTGCCTTTAAGGACAGCCACTTATGCTCCACCTGGACCAGGGGCTCGAAGGGAGGAGATGATAGGGCATCCGGCAGCAGGGGCAGGTCGCAAGCCGGAGCCCTCGGGGTGCTAGGGGGATGCTGCCGTAAAGCCCCTCTCAGGAAGAGGGACACCGACCTGTAGCCCCCCGCCGTGGCACCGTCGACCCGAATATGTCGGGCAGAAATAGCAGCCACATAAATTCAGAGTGGAGTGAGAACGCCCACTGTCTAGAAGGGACTGCTGTCTGGGCAACAGCGTACCTGCTGTCCCAAGGAACACGCACATTCTTGCCCCCCAGTAGGGGTAGAAAGTGCATGAGTGCAAGCTGCACAGCCCGAAGCTCTAGCACGTTGGCATGGCGTGCACCCTCCTGGGCAGACTACTGACCCTGAACGGTCCTGCCCTGCCGTACTGCACCCCACCCTGAGAGACCTGCACCTATGGGGACGGTCTCCTGGCGGGATGGGATGGCGCCCATGGGCACGCCCATCAGGTGATAGGCCCTGCCCCTCCAGTGTGACCGAGAGTGGAGGCAACGCTCCGACACCCTGACTTCCCTGCGCCTGTGCCACTTGGAGTCCAAGTGAAGGCTGTTCAGCCACATCTGCATGGGGCGCAACGCCAGCGGGCCCAAGGGCCCAATGGCCCAATGGCCGAGGCAGCCTGCCCAAGGGCCGAAGGAACTGAATATAAGGCACCATGTTGCCCGGCCCACGTGGAAGTAGGCATCCCTCAATTCCACGGCTGTGCATGTGCTGTGGTCAGCATATAGAGTGGCAGCACCTTCAGGAATCTGTTGATTCCTCTGAGGTCCAAGATCAGGCGAAATCCGCCAACTTTCTTGCTCACGAGAAAGTACGCCGAGTAGAACCCCCTGGGCTAAGCAGAGGGTCTACTGGCTCGATTGCGTCCTTGGACAGAAGGACGGACAACTCTTGGGCCAGAGCTAGGGCCTCTGCCGGATCGCTGACGACTGTCATTTTGGCCCGGCCGAAGGCTAGGGGCCGGAACTGCGGTTCGTACATCTTGACCGGGTGGCGGCATTACCTATTAACGCAGCAACCACTGTAAGTACTATTCTTGTTTAATTAGACTTCTCTATTTCAGTTATTCTACTCTGTATAATTGTTCTGTAGTTATTGTAGCTAAAACGGCGCTTTTGAGAGATTTTAAATCTCAGATCTGATCACGTGAACATGTTAAACAGGGCTCAGTAGGCAATCAAGCATGCCTTAAAATAGGCACGGCCTCTCAGCTGTCGCCCATCAGCTGTAGAGAGTTAACTAATTAGAGGGGCGTGGCACCACAGCTGTGTGAACTCAGCAATCAGGCGTCCATTTAGGTAGCTCTTTCCTTCAGCGTCAGCTTCAGCGTCAGACAGACGAAGACTGACAAAGACAAAGGAGTCCTGCCGGAGTAAGACTGACAAAGACAAAGGAGTCCTGCTGGAGTCACGAGGGTGGCAAAGAGGAGGCAAATCCTACTCTGATTGAGCTAAGTATTGCTGGTGTCTTATTTTTCTTTTCTTTAGCTTTCTAGCCCCTCATGCTATAATCATGTGTATTTTCTCCATTCCTGTTCATGTGTCTTCTCGCAATTATCACTGGCCCCGTGTATCTCCTAATCGCTATAACCGGCCTGCTCTCGTCTATCCCACGTGCTCCACTGAGATCCAACATCTAGTTTCAGGTGGTCTGTGGAACTGCCAGTCAGCTGTTCCTAAGGCTGACTTCATCTCTGGCTACGCCTCCCTGCAATCTCTGGATTTCCTTGCTCTCACTGAGACCTGGATTACTCCATTCAACACATCCACCCCAGCAGCTCTCTCCACAGCATATTCCTTCTCCCATACACCCAGACCCACTGGCAGAGGAGGGGGCACTGGTCTCCTGCTCTCTCCCAAATGGAGCTTTTCCCTCTTCAAGCTACCTAACTTCACTCCTTCCACCTTTGAATTCCATGCCGTCACAGTAACCCATCCTATACAATTAACCATTGTTGTTCTCTACCGTCCACCAGGCGCCTTGGGGGACTTCTTGGAGGAATTGGATAATCTCCTCTCACACATCCCTGAAACTGGCCCTCCCGCTGTACTTCTCGGAGACTTCAACCTCCAGACGGGGAAGATAGACGAACTAACATCTCTGTTAACCGCCTTTGCTTTCTCACTGTCTCCGTCCCCACCAACTCATAAAGCTGGCAATGTCCTTGATCTCATATTCTCAAGGAACTGCGCTACTTCTAACCTCTCTGTAAACCCGCTCCACACATCCGATCACTTCTTCATCTCATTCTCTCTACCCCTTTCCAAACATAACAAACTAATCTCTTCTCATCCTGCACCTGTCCGCCGTAACCTCCGTTCCCTCTCCCCCTCCACCTTTGCCTCATCGGTGCTCTCAGCCCTCCCTTCCTCTGACTCGTTCCAACTCCTGCCTCCAAACTCTGCTGCAGAAACTCTCCTCTCTACTCTCTCATCCTCTCTGGACTCTCTCTGTCCCCTCACATCTCGGAAGGCTCGTCAGTCCCCTCCTGCTCCCTGGCTAAATGACGCACTGCGTGCTAATAGAACCGTCTTTAGGGCAGCAGAGCAGAAACGGTGGAAATCCAAACACCATGACGACCTCCAAATCTATCAGGCTCTCCTCTCCTCTTTCTCTGCTTCAATCTCTCAGGCAAAAAGCACTTTCTTTCAAGACAAGATCCAATCTTCCTATTCCAATCCTAAAAAACTATTTTCCATCTTCTCCACCCTCTTGGACCCTCCCAAAGCCCCTCCCCCCTCCTCACTTCTGTCAAGCGACTTTGTTAACCACTTTGAAAAAAAGGTTGATGATATTCGCTCTTCTTTTTCTGACTCACCTTTACTCACCGCTGGGTCATCAGACCCTCCTTCCACCCGCACACTAACCTCCTTTTCCCCTCTCTCGCCAAGTGAGGTTCTTACCCTCATTACCTCTGCCCGCCCCACCACCTGTCCTCTCGACCCTATCCCTTCAAACCTCCTTCAGACTATCGCTCCTGATATTCTACCGTTTCTCACCCATTTCATCAACACTTCTCTAACTTCTGGTCACTTTCCAAACAGTCTCAAGGAGGCAAGAGTAAACCCTCTCCTAAAGAAACCCACTCAACCCGTCTGATGTTATAAACTACAGGCCTGTCTCTCTCCTCCCGTTCCTGTCTAAAACACTTGAACGCGCTGTCTTTAAACAACTCTCCTGTTATCTCCATCAGAACAACCTTCTGGATCCGCACCAGTCTGGTTTCAAGGCAGGTCACTCCACAGAAACTGCCCTCATCGCTGTCACTGAGGAACTGCACACTGCTAAAGCAGCCTCCCTCTCCTCTGTCATCATCCTGTTGGACCCGTCTGCTGCATTCGACACGGTGAACCATCAGATCCTCCTTCGCACTCTCCAAGAACTTGGAGTTTCAGGCTCTGCACTTTCCCTCCTCACCTCATACCTCAAAGACCGTACCTACAGGGTAACTTGGAGAGGGTCCGAGTCCGACCCTTGTCAATTAACTACAGGGGTCCCTCAGGGCTCTGTTCTTGGTCCCCTCCTCTTCTCCCTGTACACAAACTCGCTCAGATCTGTCATTAGCCCGCATGGTTTTTCATACCACTGCTACGCTGACGACACCCAATTTATTCTGTCCTTTCCCCGCTCAGAGACCCAGGTCGTCGCACGGATCTCTGCTTGTTTAGCTGACATCTCTCAGTGGATGTCCGCTCATCATCTCAAGCTCAACCTTGACAAAACTTAACTGCTTTTCCTTCCGGGAAAAGATTGTCCCACTCTTGACCTGACTATCAACATCGGCACCTCTGTTGTTTCCCCGACCCAGACTGCAAGGAATCTGGGTGTGATCCTAGATAACAACCTGTCCTTCACTGCAAACATCGCTGCTACAACCCGTTGTTGCAGATACACGCTTTACAACATCAGGAAGATACGTCCCCAGCTGACCTAGAAAGCTACGCAGGTTCTGGTCCAGGCTCTCGTCACCTCACGCCTAGACTACTGCAACTCCCTCCTGGCTGGTCTACCTGCATGTGCCATCCGACCTCTGCAGCTCATCCAGAATGCAGCGAATGGATCTGGCCCTTCCTACATCCAGGACATGGTTAAACTGTACACCCCAGCACGTGCTCTACGCTCTGCATCAGCCAAACGACTCGCTGCACCCTCGCTGCGAGGGGGACCCAAGTTCCCATCAGCAAAAACACGTGGGTTTGCTATCCTGGCTCCAAAATGGTGGAATGAGCTCCCCATTGACATCAGGACAGCAGAAACTTACACACCTTCCGGCGCAGACTGAAAACTCATCTCTTTCGACTCCACCTCGAGCGATAGAATTACTAACAAAGAACTGCTAACAGAGCACTTATATACTAATAAAGGACTGGCTTATCTATAGCCAGTTGAGTAGCACTTGAAATACTTGGCTCTATGAAACCTGATGTACTTATATGATTCTGTTTTCTTCAAGGTTGTGTCTTCCTGGTCGAATGTACTTATTGTAAGTCGCTTTGGATAAAAGCGTCAGCTAAATGTAATGTAATGTACCCCTGGGTTAAGGTGAAAACCACCCAAGGGTCATAGGCCAGACCTGGCGACGAGTCTGCACCAATAAGGACATAACTCGTCCCCATTCCCTAGACATTAGGGCAAAGGCTTACAGTGATGCATCACTGAGGCCCAGCAAAGAAGGCTCAGCCGGCGCCTGCTGCAGAGAGGTAGAGAAAGGCAGTATCAGATGCGTGCCGCTGTGTCGTACGGTCCTACAGAGCAGCTCGTTTGTGACCCTGCACTGAGGCCGAGGGCACCTGGCATCAGGAGCCCGAATCGGGGAGGCGATGGCAGGCTCAATGGATGGCAAGCAACCCAGCCCCACCCTCGCCGGATTCTGTCTGGCAGCAGAGTGGGAGAGGGCCCTGGTGTCTCTCCAGCCTGCATGGAGCTCCCTCAGGTACTCCTCTGAAGGAGGAACAGTGGGAGTGAAAAGGGGCAGGGTTATGCCTGAAAAAGAGGCTAGCCTGAGCCGAGTCGGCCTGCGGAACCTGAAGCTGCAAGCGTACCAGGGCTGCACGAATAATGGCCGCCATGAAGGCGTCCTCCGTGCCCTGCAGAGAGCTCTGAGCAGAGGAGTGGGAAGCCTCCTCGGGGGTGAGCGGGGCCCCGCCCCCCCCCTTCATAGAAGAGGTTTGTCCGGAGCCGCCAGCGACATGGCATCCTCAAGTAGAGGTGTGGCAACCGAAGGAGGGCCAGGCGGCAAGCTAGTAGCCCCCGCACCGGCCCCTGGCTGAAGGGCCAACAGGAGCGACTTCGTCTGGTCCATGACGGCAGCTAACCGACCCACCTTAGAGGACAGCCTGTTTCTAGCCCTCTACCTGGGGGGTGAACCCATAGCCATCCCTCCATCAAGTCGCCGTGAACGGTCAGACGGAGCTGGAGGAAGTTGTGACGAGGAGAGGTGCCACCTCTGCGACTCTAGCCACTCTGAGCGCCCGAGGCATTAATCTACAGCTCATGCAGGCGCTTTGCGTGAGACCCTCCCTCAAATGCTCGAGGCCAAGGCAGAGGGGGGCAGCGGTCATGGCTGTCCTCGGGCTCAAGAGAAGCCATACAGGCGCTACATGAATGAGCCAGTCTATAGGTAGCCGGATGCAGCGTAGCCGGGAGTGGGCGGGAGAACACAACCTTCCCCAGCTACCTGCTGAACGGAAAGAGTAGAGCAATGCTCCTACTCGCCGAAAACAAAGAGGGATGTAACTACACCCACGTTACCGGCAGAGGGAGCGGGAGCGAGAGCACTGCCTTCATCTAGCTGGATTAAATAAAGACGTTTAATAGGACAGCTTAGCCGGGCGGCTGCTGCTAGAATCAAGCAACACGTCTACCAGAAGCGGGGGCGAGAACACTGCCTTCACTGGTTGAGTCCATAACGAATGCCAGGTGCAGCGTACCCGGGAGCAGGTGCGAGAAAACAACCTTCACCGGCTACCTGCTGAACGGAAAGAGTAGAGCAATGCTCCTACTCGCCGAACACAGAGAGGGATGTAACTACACCCACGTTACCGGCAGATGGAGCGGGAGCGGTGCCTTCACCTAGCTGTATTAAATAAAGAAGCTTAACGGGGCAGCTTAGCCAGGCGGCTGCTGCTAAGAATCAAGCAGCACGTCTACCAGGAGCGGGGGCGAAAAACACTGCCTTCACTGGATGAGTTAAACAACGAAGCTCAACAGAACACGCCAGATGTTAGCCAAGCGGCCGCTGCTAACAATCAGAGCAATATGTTACAGGGAGCGGGAGCGAGAGCACTGCCTTCTAGGGGTGTTGAAAATAATCGTTTCGACGATTCGGTCTCGATGCAGTGACGGAAGATAATCGGTTATAGAGTAGTAAAGTTGCTTCCTGATTTTCCGGCCGCGGCTTTACTATAACGTTTTTTCTGTCACTTTAATATCAATTCGGTCGGTGACGCAGAGATCAGGGAACAGACGTGACAACGGCACAGCGGCACAGCAACACGGAGCAGTCTGCTTTATCCACCAACACAAGAACACCAGTCCAGAACCAACAGCAGAAGGACCCGCTCTGAATCACTCCGTGTCGCTGCGGCTCAGAGACACAGGGATTTATGTTTTTCAAAAATAATCGCGTCAGGTTTTTTGGTGGATTTAATTAAGTCTTGGATTGCAAAGTATGAATGTCCTCTAGCAATTTTCAGACGATATATACGTGTGTAAAGTTTGTGAAGGCAGGAAGAAAAAAGCTTCCGCGATCACCGTCTCCTCCGTTCCTCCAAGCCCCGCCCCCTCCCTGAAAATAATGAGTGACAGGCTGATAGTGACCCGATAGAAACTTTATTATTCACTTAATCACTGAGATATAATGAAGCTAACTTAATCTCATACATTCATGGGATTAATGTAACAGTAAGACAGAGAATGTAAGTGTGCACCCACATGCAGTATTTTTTTTTGTATATGCTGTTGTAAATACTCCTGTTGTCTGCTGTGTTCAGACTCAAGTCCTGTGTGTGATGCCACATTCAGGATATTCAGTGTCCTTTTTTAACAGAAGACCGTGGCTAGAAGCTGCAGCTAGACTGCAGAAGCATTAGCTTTTTGTTTTTGAGGATGGAACAACTTCACACACGGAGGCTAGACCTATACAATTAATTTATTTTGGTTTATAAATTAATGTCAAGACATTTATGTTATTGATTTCTGAAGCACTTTCTAAATAATAAAAAGAGAGTTCATATGTATTTACTGCATGTATGCATTGATGAAAAATAAGCCATGTGCAGTAATATAGAAAATTGAGGATGCAACGCATTGGTATGAATCGTGATGCACCGTGATGCACCGGGATATCGAACCGAATCAAATCGTTGACAGGATAATCGTAATCGAATCGAATCGGGAGACCAGTGAAGATGCACAGCCCTACAGCCCTACTGCCTTCACCAGCTGAGTTTAATAAAACATGCAAGATGTTAGCCAAGCGGCTGCTGCTAACAATCAAAACAATACGTTACCGGGAGCGAGAGCACTGCCTTCACCAGCTGAGTTAATAATGAAGCTTAACAGTACACGCAAGACGTTAGCCAAGCGGCTGCTGCTAACAATCAAGCGAGATCAAGTCAAACACAAATGTTTAAGACCAGACAACTAGCTTCTAAAGAAGAGAACAGCACCGAGCTGTAGTTACGGCAGTAACCATGGCCAGTATTTACACGTCTTAGACCCGAAGTTACAGTAGTAACTATGGCCAGTACTTACACGGCTTAGAACCGTAGTTACAGTAGTAACTATGGCCAGTACTTACGCGGCTCAGAGCCGTAGTTACAGTAGTAACTATGGCCAGTACTTACACGGCTTAGGACCGTAGTTACAGTAGTAACTGTGGCCGGTGCCTAAAAGTGTCAGCCAACGGCTGCACCCTAGATAATATAATATTGGGAGGATGAAATCCTCTTTAATGGCCACACATGCAGAGCACACAGCACACACAGTGAAGATTGTTCTCTGCATATCATCCTAGTACAGTAGTAGTAGACTAGAGTCTAGTACTAGGAGCAGTAAATACCACGATATAGCGCTACTGCAATCAAAACCATACGTTACCGGGAGCGGGAGCGAGAGCACTGTCCTCACCGGCTAAGTTAAATAATGAAGCTTAACAAGGGTTAGGGTTACCTAACCCTGCTGCTAACAATCAAGCAACCAAGTCAAAACACAATGTTAAGACCAGATAATTAGCTTCTATGGAATAGAACAGCCCGCATAAAACCGTAGGCCATGGTCACAGTAATAACCATGGCCAGTGCTTACATGGCCTAGGACCGTAGTTACAGTAGTAACTATGGCCAGTACTTACCTTACTCTCTGCATCTAAACAAAAAACGGGCAAAATATGGCACACTGGGCTTTCCATACTAAATTGAATGAGAGACGCAGCTAAAGCTGAGACTCAAATGCTAATGATAGCTCGGGCACAACGCCACAAGCAGAACTTTCAAAAGAGGATAATAAGGGCAACTTTATGGGAGAGGAAGCGGGAACACTGTCATCACCAGAAAGTCTAAGCCAAACAATAAATAAGACAGCAATCAGGACAACTTAGCTGGGAGAGGGTGCGGGGACACAGCCATCACCAGCAACAAGTTGACACAAACCTGTCCGTCGAGGCTCTGCACAGCGCACAGCCGGCCACAGCTCCTGGAGGACGCGTTAACAACCCGTAGCTCCGACTGTCAGTCGCGAAGCTGCATGCGGCCAGCTGCTTGCAGAGAAATCCCTCATATCAAATGTTCAAACCTGAACGCTGTAGGCTACAAGAATGTAGCCGCGGTACTCTCGCGAAGCAAGAAGATAAAAAGGAACCGATCCACTAGTGACGCCGGCCTATGTAGCCGTAGTCACGTGGGTCACAGGTGACTTTGTTGTTATTAGGTACTCGAACTGCGCATGCGTGCGATGGACATATCTAGTGCTAAAAGCACCGCCTCTGGCGGTCAGTAGGGACAAAATAGAACTGCCAAATGCCAGTGGGTTGGTCACTAGGGGCATCTGCATCGTACCCTTTTCACACCAGAGCTGAATTGCTATAGAACAGCACTCCACATCCAAAGAGTGTTCAGATGTAAATCAATAAGAGACAGAGCAAAGCAACACATTTTCAGTTTTTAGCCTCTTTTTAGACCAGAACTATTATTGAGCTGGATTACCCTTCCTAAATATATGTTCTCTTTCTTTCTCCATACTCGTCTTTCTCTCTTTGTGAATTTGTTTTTGTTCCTGAATGCCAAGAGGCAAACGTGCTCAGGTTTAGCATTAGAGACAAAAGAATGGCCTTGGATCTGTACCTCTTACAGGGTAAAGACACACTCCCCTGCAGTTCTCAGGGCGCAGTATAAATCTTTTAAATTATAAATCAATAAATAGTTAATACAATAATAGGAATCTTTATAAATATTTAATTAAGGGCACGAAGAGGTGGGGGCAAAAATTGAGAGGAGCTGCGTGTACGACTGAGTGCAAAGAGTTACACCGGTGCATATGCACACTCATGCCGATTAACAGTTAAAAAAACAACAAGGCAGAAGCAGGTCCTCTTTTTGTATAGTCCGCTTTATGTCGTCCACTTTTAACTGTGGGTTTGCACCTATAGGAAATGCCTGTGTGTATGTGCGCATAAAGGCCAGTTCATATTAGATGTGCACATGTGCGTGTCGAAGAAGAGAGCGTACGGCCAGCTCTAACTGAAACTGATTCAATGTTTTAACGTTTGCACATAGCGTAGCCTATATCTCAAATCACGTGCAATCAACTTTGAAGCGACAGCGCTTTCTGTAAACACTGCGAGTTTGGCTTCGGCATTCACAGTGGCAGAATGTAAACAATGGCCATGTTTCAGCCGCACGCAGGGTGCTAACATGAAACAAATGCATCCACTGACAAAATGCTTTTTAACACCATAACTAAGCAAAAGGAAAACAAGGGTAGATACTGTTTCAAAAAATTCTCTCTGCCTCTCATCCAGCCGTGGAAATGACACAGAGGGGTTGACAGTTCAATTTACCCGTAACGGATGGCGGCCCTTTTCCTTTTGACTTTTATTTCTACCTGCCAGAAGAGATATGCTTGTGGAGCGCGTCCCGCCGCTCACCCCTCCAGACTCAAGCGGCGGCTCCTCTCCTCATCATCGCCGCCGGTCCTCAGGGGAGAGATGCTGCCACTTGTTTATGTGACCCTGTCAGTTCCTCGCCTCACCAACACACTCGTCTCCCCCGTGTGTTTATCAGGCAAATGATTCCTCCACTGCTACCCCTCCTCTTCCCATCTCCCTATTCTTCATAACATAACGGGCGAGTTATTGATCTATATCTTTGGTCATGATGCCTCTCAGATTGTTTGTCGTTAGCCCCTCAGCGTGCCATTGATATACTCCCCCCCCCCCCCTCCTCCTCCTTTTCCTCTCTTATTCTAAATGATTTTCTCTTTCCTCTCGCCTCTTTCCCATTACCCTGGTCCGCTTTACATAAATCCACCCGTCATTAGATCCATCAAAAGCTAATGATCATCATCTTTTCTCCTCTACTCTTGTCCCCTTTTTTATTCAGTTTTCCCTATGGTGCACTTTATTTTGCATTATACACCCACATTCTGAAACATACAGTATAGCGAATATGCACAAATGCATTACCACTGTTGTGAAGACAAGACAAACTCATTTGTCTACTTCAAACCCCATTTCTGATGTATACAGAATGGATAGTGCATCTAGAAATGCACACACAGCAATTGTTGGCTAGGACTTCAGAATGATATCATCACATATTTTGCCTTTGCCAATTAATGCGCTGCGAAATCTTTGTAAATTGTACTAGTCCACACAGCGATTCCGATAAAATTCCAATTAGTTCTGCGGCTTGTAATTGTAGTATTACGGTAACTGTGGTATAGACACACAAACGCATACACATTTATGCCCACAATCCTCTGCTCTCTTTCTCAAGGAGACGCTCCTTCATCCAGACTTGTCAGCCGTAGAGGACGTCTATTAGTGTCATTCATTACCCTCCTGTCTCCTTCCGCTAGTAATGAGCTGCACTTATAATAAAACAATTATAGTGAGGGGACACATTCACTTCAACACCCCTTAACCCCCCTACCATCTTTCCCTTCTGATTGACAGTATTATTTCTGGTCTATATACTCAGTTTGGTCATCATTGTGTTTTAACTGTGTCAAAGCCTGTGCTAACACCCTGAGTGTGCCTGACAGATAAATTATGAGACAGATACACATGTCTCTCATTTATAATGTTAACCACCCCCCCCCCCCCCCTCAGTGGATGTAAAATTAGTTTCTGTCCTTTGATGATACATGAGTGTCATAATAAGGAATCTGCGGCCTCTGCATTGCCATTGGCAGAGGTTGAGGCCTATGAAAAGGTTCAGAAGTGGTTTTTTTTCCGAGTTTAGCTTGTTTGGCTGCATCGTATCCCTCTACACTGTCCTCTGTTGCCAGCTGGGATTAAATTGGAAGTGAGCCAGCAGGATCCGAGCTTTAACACATCAATTCTGAACTTGTCTATTGCAAAACCCCATAGATTTCAATATCCTATATATATCGATGTATAATCACAGGCTGGGATTCCATGTGTCCAGAAGTCCAATTTAACTGCTGGCACCGAGGCGATACAAAGGTGAGCACACAGGTTTCTCTCTCTGCAATTTGATCTAATCAGAGTCTGATTCAGATGCAGTCAGGACACCATGTGAGAAAGGCTCAGAGCAGCTTGCCAATCACCAATCTAGCAGCGAGAGGGAACATCCAGCACTTCTGGAGGAGACCCATGGCTTCTATAATCACTGAAACAGAATGAGAACTTTTGGGATAACAAGGCTCTTTTCTTCCACCTGCAGGGTGGTCTTGACACTTTCAAAGTCTACCTCCGTCAACTGATTCAGGAAATAACATTGTTCTACAGTGAATTGAATATCTTTGGCTATAGCATTCTAAATTTGATGATGCCATAAATACCCTTAAACGACTACAGTATCAATAGCATTTTCTAAAACCCAATATGTTGGGTAGAGTATGAACTCTGATATCCATTAAGGTTTTTATTCGTGGATCAGAAACATATTTATTATACCCTAGCTCAAAAATATGTCAATTTGAATCCACTAATACGGGCGTTTTAAACAGATCCTATTCATAAGTATCAGCACTGGCTATAATTTTGTGTTTAGGCGGTGAGTAATTGTCCCCCTCTTATTAAATACAGTATTTGATCATTTTACTTTAACCTGAAGTACTCAATTCTATATATACCAAATTGTTTACATATTTCAAATATAATTTAACGTTCAAAGCATGTTAGATGCTCATGCCTAATATAGATCAATAAACATACAGCACATACAGTATATAGTCAGGCAGTGGCTCAGTCAGTAGGGACTGGGAGCTGTAGGGTTGCCGGTTCAAGTCCCCCACCAGACCTAAAATATTGAGTGTGGACTGCTACTTGGAGAGTTCACCTCCTGCCCTGCCGTGGTGCCCTTGAGCAAGGCACCAGACACCCCTCTTCCCCCCTCACTCCCATTGTTCCCCTGTACAATAGCGGCCCACTGCTCCTAGTACTGGACTCCTGGTACTAGGATGGGTTAAAAGCAGAGAACAAATTTCACTGTGTGCTGTGTGCTCTGCATGTGCGACCATTAAAGAGGGTTTCATCCCTCCGATTCTATCTATCTATCTATATAGTATATTGTGTGTAAGGCCAGGTTATTATCAGGCTGAGAGAAGAAATCCCCACTCAGCACCTAGCGGGCCTGAACTGCAGACCCAGCACTGTGCTGTCATGGGAAAGAGAGAGAGAGACCTGGAAAAAGTGGATTTTCAGCAGATTTCAGGCAAAACATTCCTTCTTCTGCTTCCTCTGTCAGCTCTGTTTAAACATTACGCTTTGCCTGTCCTGAGCAGCAGGCCATTTGAATATTTAAGCAGAAGAAGAAGGTGGAATGCATCCCCAACAAAGCCATGGTTAATGTTTAAAGAGAAAATAATGGAAATACAATGTCGGGATTACACCAGAGAGAATCAAAAATGTGTTTTATTACTGGGGAATATGACTAAATAATATATTAGATGTGCATGTTTTACATCATTGTGAATATTGAAACACCGCTGAATGGGTGGAATGTATACGAGGTGGTGACAAGCCCTGGGCTTCTACGGAGACAAGTAAACAAACAAGCAAATAATGTTTTAATGGATGGTGCTGCATGTTTGATAATGGATTTGACTACCTGCGCATGCTTTTCTAGACAAAAGGACTTTGACAGTTTTGCTTGCCTGTGTTTTTTAGTGACGTTTCACTAATCTTAATGTATTTCTGAAACCTGCTTTTCGGTGACTTGCTCATCTGTGAACATTGCATTAGAAATTCATGTTTCTACAGGCATCTACAAAAATGATGCTAAAACACATTCTTCTCACACTAACCCCCCAAAGACAATATTTCAGGCAATCACTTAAATATTTAGAGTTTTAATCTAACTAATGATGACCTTTTGTCTATTTATACCAATGTGTTTTGTCCATATCTACCCAAGCAGAACCGGACTTTAACATTCAGCTGCACTGTCTGTGAAGTGTTCAGTAAGGTCAGAGCATGGCTGCCCCGAGGACAGCACTAAAGTCATTCAAGCCTGTATTAGTGTCCGGACACCCTGATACTCACACAGCTTAACCATGACCCGTGGCAGTGAAACCGAGTGCAAGCCTGTGGTCTCTGATCGCTCGCATGGCATTCACTCACAGTATTTAAATACATTTGGCACTCTGCAGCTCTGGCTTAATGTTTTAAAGTTCCAATTTAGGATCCAGGAAGACCTGCAAAGTCGTAAAAAGTATGGAGCTTTGCCTAAAATCTGTATATTAATTTGTTTAATCTTCAGCAATGACCTGTGACAAGCACGCATATTTGAAGGAATCAGGCTTGTGGCAAAAAAAAGAAGGAATGTGAGCAAAAGCAATGATCTTTAGAGTGAAGTTAAAGCCCCTGGCACTAGGGGGGGCAAGTCTATTAGAAGTACTCACTGCAGCAGCCTGCTGTGTCAGAAGAGTGTTATGAGAGGACTGGGATGGGAGACACTGTGGTAAATGCGTGGTGGGCCCTGTGGTGAATTCATTTAAAAGTAATATATCATCCGTTTCTAAATCTATGGTCATTTCACTTTTAAAACATGTAGTTAGTTTATTTTTCTAAAACGAAAGACACGGCAGACTAGCAGGTATTATTTTATTACAAATATGCTTCATGTAGTTTTCAGTCAAAGCAGCCGCAGTGTCTATAAAGTCATAGCGATACTCTGCAGGATGTTGAACGCTGACCTAGGGAGAAAACTGAAGTTAGCTTTGGCTGCGTGTTTAACTCACCAGTCAGAGCTAAACATAATCTGCACTCTCCAAAAAAACTGAAAGAAAGGGAGGTGCAACAAAATGGTGTCATTAGTTTTTATAGATTGCTAGGGAAACACTAATAAGCCGTAGCTGGTAAACCATACCTGTAATTAGATGAGAGTTGAGGTAGGGCATGCTATTTATTTGTCAGCGATGTAATGTCAGGCTGTGGTTTGGGTTCCCACACTTTCACTGGGACAGCAAAGGGTGCTTTTGGTGAGGCTTTTTGTTATGCCTCAGCCAGAAAGATACCATTCTTCCTTTTTTTGTGGTTTTAACCTGCCGAGGACACCACCAAGTCAAAAATAATTCACATACACGCCTCAGAAATACTATTTCAGATGTATATCTCCCTTTTGGATTCCGTCATTTATTAGCTGTTTCTCTTCATTTTGAATTTGAGTGTTAGCCACAGCTACAACACTGAGTAACTCAATAATATAAAACAGTTTTTGAGGAAATTCCAAATCCTTCAAAACCTGGAGGTGAAAGTGAAAGAATGTGTATTTTTTGGAGGGACTTCCCATGTGCCTCTCATCAGCATGTGTTGGTAATTAGACAGGGAAGTGAAGGTGATCCTTAGGTGGACTCTGTCTTTTTATTCTCTTTTTCTAATACTCTCTTTTTCTTGCCGCTTTGTTAACCCCCTACAACCCCTCACACATCCCCTCGAGGCCCATTATCCAGAATGACCCCCATGTTGTGAGTGTTGGGGTGCACACGTTGGAACGCTTCACCTGTGGCATCTGATCAAAAGAGGCTAATTGATGAGCATCCAAAACAGGAAAATGGTGCGGGGCCAAACATCTTTTTATCAGATGCTTTGGCAATGAGTCTCGCTCTTTCTGTTTCTTTGTCTCTCTCCTTCCCCTCCTTCGGAAAACACTAGCTCCTTGACCCAACATGAGCTGTGTTCAACGTGAACTTTCATGACCTTCTGTGAACTTTTTCACCGTGTGTCTCGCCCATGTATTGTTATTTCACGGTTGCTTCCCTCTTTGTCCCTCTCTTTGGTTGTACATTTATTTGCTGAGTGACTGATCAAGTTCAACAGAGCGACCAAAGGACATGTCATGAGCTTGAACAGAAGCCAATATCAGCGGCCCTTCAAAGCCACATGCTACCTATACCCCCCGAGGTGACAGTAGCTCCAGGGTATCTCTGTTACTGGCTCCAGTAGTTCCACCATCATCCAGTTATTTTAGTTCCACCTCTTCCTTAGATCTTTCTCCGATAAAGAAGATAAGACTGCAGCAAGATCTGCTTGAAAGCTAGTGTTTTGCACACATGGTTGACTTTCTGCTCTGAAGTTCCTGCCCATTATTCTCTGTGTGCTATTTGAATGCTAAGATATGGTAATTGAGTTGCACATCTTTGTCTTTGACAGTGTTCCAGGTGACTGATTTAAAAGCACTTCCCGCAAGAGAAAAGTCATGATTCTGAAGAACTGCAGGATTACACACCCAGATTAGTCAATGATCATTTTTCATTGAAGATACACAGCCGATCATTTAGGGAAGAAAATCCCCCTCAGCGTTCTGTCAGAGAAAACTCAGGCTCAGTACGCACAATGACACATGACGTATCTCCCCCCAAGTCAGGTTTGTGTTAATGGGAGACCCTCGCAGGTGGAGGTCTCTTCTTACACAAACACCAGTCGGTGATTGCCTCCACTTAGGACCAGTAAAAGTAATAAATGATGACCGATCAGGTCACACTGTAAATTCTGTCCCGTCAGGCTGATGGATGGCCAGGTCTAGGTGTGGTCTGAGCCAGGTCTGCAGGCTTTAACGAGTGCCTGGTTTCCTCCCTTGGGCTCGTGTCTGTCTGAAAATCATTCCAACGGGAAGTCACAGTGGAACATTTTTTTTTTCCTTGGAGAAGAATCACATTTTCTTTTATGATACATCGTAGATTTTCCCTGACTCAATGCTCCTCATCCGGTGCTCCCTACCGTAATGTAAATATACTTTCTGCTGAGCTGTGGTCTATCTGTTTTTTTTCCACAGATAGGATGGCTAAGCAAAGTCAACATGAGTATTACTCAAGCATCAGATTCTGCTTAGTTACATGCTAAAATTTCACACATCAGCCACTTCTCAGTCCTATTAATTTCTGGTTTTAAACCAGATCCGCCCAGTACAAACCTGGGTTAAAATAACTCCACCAACTATCGGTACTCTGAGCTAATGATAATGTAGGAAAAAAGGGCACAGTCCAACAGAACTGTATGAGTCAAAATCAATTAAAAAGGAATCTAAACCACTTGTAATATAATAATATGGTGTAGCCTCCCGCTTTACAGCCTCTTAAAACAAAATATCAGTTATTGGAAACAGTGAAACCAAATAGAAACATCTACAAACAAAATGTTCTGTCTTTCAGCGTGCTTTTATTGAGAAAAAGCATCCAATCTGCTTACTACAATTTGAGTCAGGTGGGATCTTTAAAACGCACCTCAAGTGATACTTTATTACTTCCATCTTAGAGAAAAACAAAGCAGTGCATTTGGGAACTGACACTGCTTTTTTTTGGTGTGATTTTCTTAGTAAGTGTAATAATTATGAATATTGATCACAAACTGACAAGTTGGCAAAGTACTTATACCAATAGTTAATAAAGAAGTGCAGCAAGACACATAATGTTGGTTTGAGTCACATAAAAACACAAAACATGACAAACTGAAGCTTGACTGAAAATTATTCTCACCTTTCTTGTCTTCTACTTTTTGTGGTTTTTTGTATTGCTCAGTGAGTGAACATCTACAATGTATGCACTTATAACTATATATGGCACTTTGGAAAAAAAAGTAAAACAGCATGCATACTATGACATAAAGTCAGAAAAAATAAACAACATGATTCAATACCCATCGGTTAATGTTGGTGTGCCTCCCTAGTTCTGTGTCCAGGGTTTCCTGAACATATTGGTAAATATCTGCGCTCTTGTTTGACTTGGCTGCTACACATCCTGTGGGGATTGTGCTGAATCCCTCTCCCTGTGGCTGTGTGGTAATCTTGGTTTTATTCAAAATCTCTAACACATTGCAGAGTTCTCTGGGCTTTCATAGACGTCGACACTTGAGAGAGCGAGAACTTAGTTTGAAATGATACAGCCCGGGCGTGAATATTGCTTAGTGATGTGTGAAATGGTTCGCTGCCAAAATATAGTCTAATACAAGAGGGATGGCTTTAATTAATTCTCCAAATCTATCTTTCTGTAAAACTTATTTACATCTGAGGTATTTTTTTTGTAAAAGTGGGCATTAAAGTGGACATTCAGGGCTATTATTATTATTGAACTGCAGTTTTACTCAACGCAAAGTAAATCATTTTTGTGGCCACAATTAAAAAAATCCCCCTCCTGCTATAAAACCCTGGCAATATTATGTTCCTTTCTGCAGGGTTGCGATATAAATCCATGCTGTCTGCCGCGATTCACTACGCCACATTAAATTCTTTTAGATCAATTAAACTTCCCAGCTCACTTTACAAGCCACCAGCCTTAATGTTGACTGCCCCTCACCCTTTGAGCAGGGGAGTACTCTTACAGCGTAGGCAGCATGGGTTGTACAATTTATTGAGCCATTGCCAAATGCACTGTGGGGATAAAGGGAATGTATGAATTAGTCATATTCAACATTTGAAGCATAGGAAGTAGGAAAGTTAGATTGACCCTCATAAACATTTTTTGTTTTAATCTGAAGTCTCTACAGTATGCAGAGTCACACACAATGTAGCAAACCACATGTGGATGCTTTATACTGTATTAATGAACAATTGGGGAAAAAAATAAGTCTTTAATGGGTGACATAATCAAAGCATAGTTCTGGCACTTGCACAGTCATGGCTGCTTAACGCAAGTATGGAGGCACATTATGTATGGTTGCTGTTTACGACAGAGACTTGTCTGGATTCCTCTTTGTATTTTTAGTGGAGGGATGATCTGAGAGTGAACAGGTGGAGTGGGCGCTCTGTCACCAGTAAGCGCACAGATTTGCAGCTTGGTTGTCTGTGAATGTTTAAAATGCTATTAGACTGAAATAAAGTGTTGTAACTTGATTTGACAGTGCTACATTTTTACCGTAGCACATTACCTTTACAGTCTATTGCACGTAGAATCTCATATCCTATTCCTGAATTATTCTCCACATGTTTATTTGTGTGTTTACATATTGCACTTAAAATGTGCTATTTGTGTGAACCATAAAGGTCTTTCTCAGTCTCTTAGCTTTTACTCACATTCACAGACCATTACATATTTAAGAAGCTATAAGCCAAACCTTTATATTCATTATTCTTTAATATGCATAGAAAAAACTAATTGTGCCACACCTTTTTGCTTTTGTTTGTTAATAAGGTGAAAAGGACCAGGTGTGCACCTAGCTCTCTTTTTGGAAGCCATTTTTAAGAATTAATTGCTGTTGTTTTTTTGCTCCATCCCCAGCCCCAGCCCCCCTACAGAGACTTAAAGAGTTAAGGTGCGTGCTGAAGTGGAGCTAAGTAAATTCACTTTATGACACTGCTGTGACATGTGCATCTGTGATTTCACACGCTTAATGTAACATTTACAGTTGCAGTATCGAATGTCACGCAGGCTGTGGGGAGAGCAGGGGGTAACTGGAGCCCCCAGAGAACAAAGCGGGCGTTTGGGCCCGGTCCCCCCTTGCGCATGCCTCCCCGGCTGCCACCCCTCCCCGCTGCGCTTTACAGCTGTGGAGGTGTGATCCGAGCACCACGGCTGGCCTTATAACCGTTAAGCAAGCACCACGGCGCTTCTAATAGCCACATGTCCTAATGACCAAAACACCTGGAACTTTGGGAGGGGCAGGGGAGCAAGAAGAATGTGCTCGTAGATGGTGAATAAGTGTATATTATTTCATTTATTTCATTTCAGTATTGCCCGTTCTGAAAAACCATTGGACAATAATTTGCCCATTTCTACACAAGCTACCCCTCTTATTAGTATCTGCACAGATTTCCACTTTTCATAACAATACTGCACATCTTTTTTGTTATGGTATACTTTACGTAGTTTTTTGGTATATCCAGATGTCATGTAAATCATGTTCTATATCGTAACATATATTAGTTTGCTTTCTTTTTGTTTTTTATAATTATTTAAATGTTTTGGGTTGTTTTTCTTACTTTTTATCTTCTTTAGCTATGTTTATACGAGCAAGGCAAATGTCCTTATACGTGTAAAACGACTTGGCGATAACCCTGTTTCTGAGTCTGATTAAACGGAGGCCAGTCCCCATCCCACACACTGGCACTGACTCTTGATCATTGAGTAACCAAGTCTCCTCGCCAGCCTCGGAGGGGTCGCTTTGAATGGAGTGGTCATGTTCAGAAGAGAGGCCCATGCTCACTAAAAGTTCAAACATAGATTAGGCACGCTCGTCCCTTGGTGTCGTGTTCAATGGCAAACCTCCCCTTCAGGGAATTGATCCCCTGCACTACCCACAGTATTGATTTAGTTCTGTATAGATTATCAGCCTCAATCGTGCGATCACACCGCATGTAGAGATATAAAAAGGATTTTAACAGGTATTGTTTTCCAAGTCACTCAGGTTATTCGAGATCTATTGCTATTAAGGAGATTAATGTGATTGCTTACTGTATGACCGGTGACATTTACAGGGTCCATTTCCACAACTCGTCTAGTCACCTCAGAATCTCTATGTCTGGTATTTTCCATCGCTGTGGTAACTAGTTTATATTAATTACACTTTTACACATATGTTTCCTTAACAATCCTCATTAATATGCAAAAACCATAACTGGATTGATATAGCCAAGTTTATTTAACTATCTTATCAGTTCAAATGTGCTAATCCTTGTTAAAGTGAACATGGTGAAAAGTGTCCTTTTACTTCCCACAGAGAATAAACCATCTACACAGGATTCAAGCAGATAGTGATTGTTTGGGTGTCAAAGGAATAGTTTAACACATGCAGAGTATGTCCAAAATGAATACCAATTACCCCAAAATAACAGAAATCCTTTAAGGTTATGTGTCAGTCAAAGAGTTACATTTGCTGCTTTAGAGCTCAGTTTATCAGTTGGATACCAACACTTCTGGCAGACAAAGTATTGGCCCTAGGTGGCTAACATCAGGTCTAAACTGTTGGTCAAGTGTTTTAGAATTTGTTTGTGTTGAAAGCATGAATGTATTGCAGCTACTGCAAACTGGTGCTTGTTTCTGGTAAAGGTGTGGTACAATTTGTGACTGAACGAACAAGGAAAAAGGATGCTGTGTATTCTTTTTTAATACAGCTTGTGTACAGCTTTGGATTTGTGGGACTTCCCAATAAGATTTTGCAAATACAGCACCCTTGATGGGTACACTTGTGCTTAATCTTCTTCACTAATGACCGACATACTTACGTTGTAGAACGCAATAGCTATCCTGCCCCTTACAGTACACCTGGTCCTAATATTCTCTCACACACACACACACACACACACACACACACACACACACACACACACACACACACACACACACACACACACACACACACACACACACACACACACACACACACACACACACACACACACACACACACACACACACACACACACACACACACACACACACACACATCTCTTTTTTCCCCATCTTCCACCTAAGGAAACAAGCTGCTGTTATTCCACCAGCGAACAGTAACCCTGTAATAAAACCGTGGCATGGCCCCTATGTGCAGTATGGGTAATGCTCCATATACTTTAATGGTAAACTGGACCAGGTCATATATTTCTCTTCTTATGTGAGATTCTAAAAGCTAAGGTAGGGGAGTGAGGTTTGTGGTGCTGCTAGTGAGTTTGATGTATGTATGTTAATGAGTAACATCTCCAGTAAGAGACAGAAGAGGAAGGAGGTTTTTGGTCTGTAGTCTTCATATAGATATACACTCAAAGATTGTTTCCTCTTTCTTTTCAATAAAGTACTGCAATTATGCTATACAAGAGGCTAAATGTGAGATTTACTACGGTCCCAGCACTGCATATGTGATGATACTTTACATGTATCCTTGTCAGTTTACGTTTATCTGACTGTAACACTGCACCACATGCATGCTGTGAAGCTAACCATCTCCTACACATTTCATAACGACAGAAGAGGATAGGTCTTTCACCACCGCAACCGCTAAACACTCCTCTGAATTAGATCCAAATGTGGTAATAGACAACATGTATTTGGGCGTGCGGATGTAACTCCCGCCACACGATACTGACGATCAGTGCGAAGCTGTGGTTGAAACAGATGTCTAAACACACAACAGCGTTGACAGGCCCAATGTTTACAGCTGTCTGAGGGAAGGATGCTGCTTTGAGCTGTGAATTAAATATGAATATATGAACAAAAACAACAATGCACATTGAATATAATATCAGTCATTGACACATTGTATTAACACTGATAGGGGACACACTTTTTGTGTTATATTTGACTATATATGTTTTTTTCTTTTAATTGTGTCGAAACCCCGCCCCCCATCTTCCTAAAGTTCATATATTAAAGTTGTACTTTTAAATTCCCTAAGACACAGTTTATTTTTCCAAGACATAGTATCTGTCAGTAGATTAATTATTTGCTTAGTAAGTATTGAAAGAGTTAGTATTCCTTCGTCATCAGCTTTAAATATTTAAATCCTAATAAGTTCTCTTTACTTCCTGTTTGAAGTTTTGACAGAGGAAGTCAGGCATCTATTATTCTATTCTCTATAGAATCTTATTCTTATTATTGCAGTGTTTTTATTTCATTTTTGTATGTTTTATTGTTCCATGTCTTAAATAACTATGTTGCATCGTTGGAGGAGCTCGGGACTTACGACTTTCATTGCCATTTCCACACTGTAGCGAGTGTGCATATGACATTAAAGCCTTTGAATCTTGAATTGAATCTGCTGATTCAACAACATTGATCCTGCCAGTTAGACGCCAGGTTTGAAGACCTTGATCATTTCACCCATCTTGCCTTGGCTACCATGAGGAAAGAAATTGCGTGCTTAAAACTGCTGTAGTGGGAATGATCCAAGGACATTTTGTAGTCTCTGTGATGCAGGAATGCTCTGTTGTTGTCGTGAAAAAATCATGGCCATTTTACATTTTTCTTTTGTCTTGCTTGAGTTTTGACCTTTCAGCCCTGTCTGTCCATCCCTGGAGCTCCTGCACTGTTTTCACATTCATGCACACTGTACACTAGCAAACCAACTTACAGAGACATCCATATTTATTCTCCAGTTCCTCAGTCTTTCTTCTTTGGAAATAATACAACACAGGTTTTGTTCCAAAGTGTTATTGAGAAATGCACGTTGTGTTTGTTTGTTGGTCATCGTTTAATCTTACCCAATCTCCCACATGAATCAGTGAGGAGGTTAGAGTGACGTATTCAGCGCTTCTTTCTTTCCTTCATTTGTAAATAAAACTGAATGATTCAATTTGATTTAGGATTTGAAAGAGGCATGGTGTTCCACATAGATGATGTCCATGGCAATAGACAGGCTTTTCCCCCCAAAGCAAACATGATATGTTCCCAATTCCCCTTGTGCCATATAAACATGACCTTGTTTTATTTAGTGACTTTGTCAAATGAAAAACAGAGTAATCACAAATGTTTACAATATTTACCTCTGCTAATCTTTTGGAATACAGATTATGTTCTCATATGAGTTCTGTAATCGTCAGTGGAATATGCATTGAAAGAAACCTTCACCAAATGCGCTCCAAAAGGATTTTCACGTATTCTTTCAATCAGTCCGACTCCAGATCATGTTTAAGGAAACAAGAAGGATCAATTATAACAGCTTTAAATCTTGTCGAGGCTGTGGCTAGACAGGAAATTGATGTGGAGAGAAATGGCTCGGTGGCTAACCTTAACTGTTCACTCAATTTATGTTTGGTATAGATAGGTGCAGAAAGCAACAATTGGCCTCCACTCGAGCAGTTTCAGGTTTTTGCCAGATTTTGCTCCCCTCAGGTGTGGCCTGTTCGCACCTCGTTGTCTCCAGCCACCTCCACTCGCTGATAATCACAGAGCAGGTCTCTCCTTTTTTACACTTCTTCCCTTTTTCTCCCACTACAACTCTGGCCAGGAAGGAGCTTTCACAACTCAACTTGTGTGGCCACCCAAAAAGTGAGGCTGTGTCCAAAGTTGTGCAGAAACTCTGTACAACAAGTCCTTGGGTTTCCACAAGCTGGAGGAAATGAGAAGGGGAAGAGGAAGAGAGAAAGAGAGCGTGTGTAAAATGCAGAGAAACACAGACTGGAGCGAGGGAGAGCTGTGTGGAAGCACACCAGCAGAGAGAGAAACCTGATTTATTATTACCAAAAATCAACTGCAGATGTCAGCTCACAGATTCTTCCTCTGCCGCCAATTATAGACACTCACGCAAAGATCCACTCGGCCCCAGACTTTTCCTCCTTACACACACACACACACACACACACACACACACACACACACACACACACACACACACACACACACACACACACCACACAACACCACACACACACACACACACACTTTCATAGATTTAGTACGTACAGTACCTCACATAAGCACTCAGACACACCTCCATACGTCTTTATATTTGATATAAATCTAATCCATTGTCGGCGATAAAACAAAGGCCTTGTATCCTTTCCCACTGATCTCCCCAAATTAAATCCAATGCGGACAATGAAGATGTCCATGAGAAGCATTAGTGGTGTGATGTCAGCAATAATTCTCCTCTGAAAGATCTCTTCCCTCGAGCGTTTTTCCTGCCGCATGTTGTTCCACTACGTCTGTCATTATGGGGTATTTCAAGTCATTACTGTAATCGCCAAACCGTCCTCTGGATTTAGCATAATCTCTTTTATATATTTCTGGATTTCGTTGTTTAGAGGAAGGAAGATGTAAACTTGATAATGGCTCACATAAATGAATAAACGACTGAAATGCGATTTCATCCAGCTTTGTTAGGTGGGCACATAATCAGAGGCAGAGAAAATTCTCCTGAGTTTAAGTTCTGATTGTTCAGATACTGGAACATCAAACCCCAACTCAAGCCTTGTGGACTTCAGGATGACCCAGAACAATTGGTTCTTTGTCTTTGCCAGAGCATCCACATTAAGACTAGCATCTATTTTGTGGGATCCTCTGTTAACTGTTAACCTCAGTTGGTCCGGCAGTGGCTCAGTCAGTTGGGGCTTGGACTGGGAGCTGTAGGGTCGCCGGTTCAAGTCCCCGACCAGACCTAAAATGTGGAGTGTGGACTGCTACTTGGAGAGGTCCCAGTTCACCTCCTGCCCT
Source organism: Pseudochaenichthys georgianus (assembly GCF_902827115.2). Taxonomy (NCBI): domain Eukaryota; kingdom Metazoa; phylum Chordata; class Actinopteri; order Perciformes; family Channichthyidae; genus Pseudochaenichthys; species Pseudochaenichthys georgianus. The sequence continues at coordinate 25,351,614 of NC_047509.1, forward strand.
GCCGTGGTGCCCTTGAGCAAGGCACCGGACATATATATATATAGTGAATCACAGGATAGCCGAGCAGTAGTTTAGCCTTATATACATATACCTGTGCTATATAATAATGATTGAACTGACGAATACTGGTCGACTACAATGAACTGAAATATTTGCTCCAGGGCAGCCCTAAGAATTATGAATATACATAACTATATATACAAGTCTTTGTGCCTACTAACCTACTTTAGACTAACAGGTGTTAGTCTAAAGTAGGTTAATACAGTACAATGTCTTACATACAGTGCAGATAGTTTTAACATGGACATGATAATCCCTGAGCTAGGTTGGGGTCACTTGAGAGTCTACAAGCTAAGTCAGAGTAGTCATGCCTGGGGTCTGAGTCAGGATGGAAAACAAAAGAGCAAATGTATACATCATGGTCTGCCTGTTTGTGTTGTTGGTGTTGCATTGCTGCGGCGCTACGTAGCACTACACTCACAAGCTCTGACATCAGACATGTAAGACACAGTGTAAACAAAGGTAGATACTGGACCTTCATCAAAGACTCCTCAAATATCTGGGCTTCTAAGATAACATGTGAATACATCACAATGTTAAGCTTTTCAAAATAAATGTAACAAATGGCCGCAATGAACATTGTTGGAATATATGCAAACGTGGAAACAATGACTTCACTGCCCTGTAGCCAAAGTGCTGAGCAATACCAAGAGGAGAAGAAGAACATAAAACAAATAGTCCATGTGTGGCTCCTTTCATACACTACGTTATACTATCTTTGCTTCTAACAATTAATAATCATCCAGTATTTGGACTAGCAGAATTTGATGTGCAAAGCATTTGATAACAAATAATTAGAAAGCAAAATAAAATGTACTGTAAAAAATTGTGTTGTTTACAGAAATCTACAATGAGTCAGCTTACTCCTGAATATTTGTGAATTATATAGTTTAAGTTTCCCATAGCCAAATGTCAGATATTCCTATATAGATGCTGACTCAACTTCATGCCATGTAGTCTGCATAGGTGTGAAAGTTTAGGGGAACATAGATTGTTTTTCCAAAATACAATTTGGGTTTGATTTCCAAATATAAATCTCCTCAGTGCAGAACAACAGTCATGGACTTTATTTTAGCTCTCCCAAAGTTTCAGTTTGAATCAAACTTTTAAAAGTGTGCTTTATTAGATCCAGACATCTCTATCCACACAGCTTCTCATTTCAGGGCAATTTCCCAAACAGCGTATTTTCCCCTTTAGAATAATTCCCAACTCAAGCAGATACTGTAGTTTCTTTTGTTTGTCAAACATCTCCCCATCCATAATCTATCCATCATGTGTCCTTCAATTTGTTATTAGGGTTACAATAAAATGCATTTTGTAGTTTATGTATTGTTACATTTAGGTTGTTCACAGCTAAAATACACATTTCTTAGGTTTAAGGTTTTTGGTCATACGTCCAGGAATTGGAAAGATAAATGATCTCACCTATAATAAGTTAAAGATGTAGTTGTTTTCTATACACACTCATTATGCTGTCAACTCACATGATTCAGGACTGCTTGTCATGCCTTCTACGTTAAAGAGATCATCTGGAGTCAGTACCACCAGCTTACTGTCCGTCTCATTGACTGTCCAGTTTCTTTAGGTTCAGACATAAAACATAAAACAGTTTATTACAAACTAGGTTAATTTGAACAAGATGTTGGTTTTTCTTGCCTTGTTTAATTTCAGTGAAGTAAAAGGGATAGAGCTGAATGAAACAGCTGGAATATAACATAAACCTATTTTCTTAAAAAAACATAATTATTTCAACAATGTTATTAGCTTAATCTAGATTTAGTAAAAAAAACAAGCCTGACATTCGGTGCTATGCTAACATAATGTATCCAACATGTGACGTGGTGTATTAACATGATTAATGAGCCATGGATTACTGCTACAGGTGACTGACCCGATGACAAATGCTACGTTCAGTGCTATGATAAATGTGGCGCGGTGATGACATAGTATTAGCACAGCCAAGCTAATCAGAGGTTAATACGTTGGTATACACTAATTTAACGATCTGCGAGCTAAACAACAATAAAGCACAGGCTAATTAGTGTGTTTATGAGAGCAATTTGATTTTGATAGACGACCACGCAGCACTCAGCGCCGCTAGCTAGCTCGGCTAGCCTAATGTAAACAGCTCAGTGTCCAGCGCTCAGTGACACACCAAATTGTAAAAACATTTACGGGATTAAGCGGATGGTGGGGGGTCAAGAATGAATTGTGTGTGTGCGCGTGCGCCTGAGAGTCTTTGATAGGGGTCAGCTGATATACAACCAAGGCAGTTTTTTCCTGCTGAGTGGAGTGTTTTGTAAATAATGTTTAGTATTTTGTCCCCATTTGCTTTCCTTGTTGGAGGAAACTATTGCATGAATAAATGCCAGCACTGTTTCTCTGTCACTCCTCCAGGGCGCCAGACGTATACTGTACACGCACGCACGCACGCACGCACACACACACACACACACACACACACACACACACACACACACACACACACACACACACACACACACACACACACACACACACACACACACACACACACACACACTCCTCAGTAATGTCCCAAATTACCCATGAGATGTCATTGCAAAGATCCATGGCACATGTTAGAAGAGGAGTGAAAGACCAAAATAAATGGAGAGATGGTAATGATTATTTGATGACCATCACTCCTCTTTTAGTGTCTGACATCACTGCCTTGTCTCATCCATCAGCATACACTCTCCCTGAGACACTCCAGTCCAGTTGAAGAATTGACGCTCTGCAACTCTTTGAGATAACGTCAGTTTTTGTACCTGACCTAAGAGCATTGCCATGTTAGAAATAATGTTTCCCTTTTTTGATAACGTGATGCCCAAGAAAGACCATTTGTTTATCTTAGAATACTGTATCTGTCTATGGAAACATGATTCTGGGCAGGCCTTTTATGAGCAAAATGACATGCATGATATCTAGGAAAAATCCCTAATAGGGTCATAGAAGTGCATTGGCATACACTTTTTATTAATATTTTATTTGCTACTTCTAAACCCACTGAGGGAGAAAAAAAGTTGTATATAGGTATATATAGTTTTTAATTGGTATTCATGTACCTTTTGATAATCAGACTAAAACCATAACAAAGCTTTATATGCCACTAAATCCCACCTTTTATTAATGTTTCATGAGCATTATGACCGATCATTTATCACTTGTCTTTTAAATATTTGTCTTTTTTTTCTTCAAATTATGATAAAAGGGTAAAACTACCTAAATGTGCTTTAACATTGTCACAGTGTTTTTGTTGTTGTTGCGGTGCAGAAGTGCTAATGTTTAAAAACGTGTGGCAACTAATGGCTTTGTAAATTGGTGTTATTTATCTAAAGTTAAAAGACAAGCACATTTTTCCCTATATGCTTTCAGATAAGCTGACATTTATCCACAATACAAACCTCATCCTACCTCCTCTCCAATGGCTGATTCATTGTGTTTGATGATAAAGGATAAAAAACATCCCCATGTGTTTTTTAAAACCTTTTATTAAGCATCGGTGCTATCGCGTTGCACACATTTAACCAATGATTAGTCACAAATGAGTGAACATGAATGTTCTGCTGCAGTATTTCAGCTCAGACCCCCCTAATTAGTTTAACATTAGCAACCACAATCAAACATATGCTGCTCTGTAGTACGGGAAGTCGTAAACCTCAGTATTTACTTTGTGCACCCCTGTTTGCACCATTAAAACAGCTAATAGGTAATAATGCCTTTCCCCCAATTGATAACAAGTGTATTTAGTGCTTTGAGACTGTGTGTGGGTAGAGATTGTTTTTAACGTTTAGGAACTGAACTAATGTCGCTATTAAGGTTCATTTTTAGACCAACCTTGTTCTTTTTGGACAGAAGTGGCCTGAATACTTATGGCTGTGGTGCTAATATTGGAAATAAAGGCTGACAGAGGAACTTTAATGATCAAGTTAATAACTTCCGCTCACCTCTGCATGATATGACGTTTTCACCATGATCAGCAAATCTATCATTTCTGAGAATACCTCCTAGCCTCGTCCAATCTTACAACCTGACACCTACTGAAATCTCATCCAGGATCACCAGCTAATAGCTCAAGAGTGACTTACCCCCTCGGCTGTTTTATGACTGGCATTTTTTATGAGACCACAGTGGGCCTTTCAGCCCGAGAGGTCAGACGGCTCGACAGCAGCGGTCAGAATGAATGGCTCATTTCCTAGCCGTGGCGCGATGGAGAGGATACAGTTCCTCTAGCCTTTCCTCCCGGCTGTCGTTGACGAGACACCCAGACGGAGAAATTCTTAACGAGTGTGTCAAACCACTGTCTGCTAGCTCTGCTTCATGTACCCAACACCACATGGCTCATTATTACGCTGCGACAAATCTCCACAGAAGACGCAGTCGCACATCACTCAAAGGGGATCTGTTGCAGCGTAACTGGATAAAAGGTAGCTAGTATTTAGCCTGCCCCGGAAGATGTGGTTGATTTCATTTTATATGGAGTGAAACAATGAGTCAGGACGGGCTACTGCTGGGCTCTCAATGTAAAAGGCAGCCGTCCCATCTGGAGGTGACTGAGTGGGATTTGTATCAGCTGGCACTGGATATCCTCTATGTCGTCTTTTATATGTTCATAAGGGGAAAGAGACGGAGGGGGAGGAGTGCAAACGGGGGCTGGGGGCTGTGTCTAAAAAATATAAAATGTTCTTGTGCATTTTATGGGAGAGCAAACGTCATAGGACGGCCCACTTGCACATCAGGCCCCACGGCTATAGGATACCTCTGGTTTCCATCACGAGGGAGGGCGCGTGCATGAAGGAGCATGTATAAAAAGACAATTGTACACAAGTGGCAACACAACTTTGCAAACACACACACGCAAACCGACACACACATACTTGTGTTCGAGGCTAATACATATAAGTATAAGTGAAAGTAGATATTGTACTTGAGTTAAAGTAGAAGTACCAGAGTGTAGGAATACTCTGTTACAAGTCTTAGTCCTACATTCAAAATATTACTCAAGTATAAACACCAAAGGTACTCATTATGCAAATTGTCCCATTTCAGAATAATATATATGATATGTTTTGATTATAATTATTGATGCATTAATGTGTTTATCAAAGATGTTTAAGGTGCATCCATCCATCCATCCATCTTCTCCCGCTTATCCGTGGTCGGGTCGCGGGGGTAGCAGTTCCAGCAGAGAGCCCCAAACTTTCTTTTCCCTGGCGACATCAACCAGCTCTGACTGGGGGATCCCAAGGCGCTCCCAGGCCAGCGAAGAGATATAACCCCTCCACCTGGTCCTAGGTCTACCCCTTGGTCTCTTCCCAGCTGGACGTGCCTGGAACACCTCCCTAGGGAGGCGCCCAGGTGGCATCCTAACTAGGTGCCCGAACCACCTCAACTGGCTTCTTTCGACGCGAAGGAGGAGCAGCTCAACTCCGAGTCCCTCCTTGATGACCGAACTTCTCCCCTTATCCCTAAGGGAGACACCAGCCACCCGGCGGAGGAAACCCATCTCGGCCGCTTGTATCCGCGATCTCGTTCTTTCGGTCATGACCCATCCTTCATGACCATAGGTGAGGGTAGGAACGAAAATGGCCCGGTAGACAGAGAGCTTTGCCTTCTGGCTCAGCTCCCTTTTCGTCACAACGGTGCGGTAAAGCGACTGCAATACCGCTCCCGCTGCTCCGATTCTCCGGCCTATCTCACGCTCCATTGATCCCTCACTTGAGAACAAGACCCTGAGATACTTGAACTCCTTCACTTGGGGTAAGGACGTTTAAGGTGCAGCGAGTTTTAATTACTTGTTATACTATCGGTTAGCTCATATAGGTTAGCTCATAACTTATAACAAATAACATAATTTTACTCCAGGTTTTAGGTTCCAAATCTGCAAAGTAACTAAATATATTAAATGCATTAAGTGGAGTAAGAGTACATTATTTACCTCTGATTTAGTGGGGTAGAAGTACAAAGTAGCAACAATTATAAATACTCATGGAAAGTACAAGTATCTTAACATTTTAAGTACAGTACTTGAGTAAATCGACTTAGTTACTTTACACCACTGCTGAAAACACAACCTCATACTCTCACTACCACTTCTTGTATCAACCTTATACCAAACACACAAACCTTTCCCTCTCTGTTTCTCTTCACACACACACACACACACACACACACACACACACACACACACACACACACACACACACACACCACACCACACACACACACACACACACACACATACACACACACTGCAGTGAGGGTCTGTCAGCAATCAAATAGCTGCACTACAATGCCCGTCTCAATCCTGTTTTCCTGTGCGTCTGCCCCCATGTAGCAGCGGGTCTTCCCTAGTGCTCCTATAAAACCTCACTAATGATCCCCCTCACCCACACCCTGGCTCTGGCACCCGGCATGTAGATGCACAAACCGAGGGGCACTTTACGAGCTAAGCGGCCGTCCTTACCCGTGATGTCATCCGCTGCTCTCACTTAATCCCACCAATCCCCCGAGAGCCGCCAGGCAGACACACCCGGAGAATACAGCGGCTTGTTCTACCTCCTTTCTTCGCCGCTCTCCCATCTATTTGTTTGTTTATTTGTCAGGCTGTAAAAAGTGCTGCCGTGCACCACACACACTCTCCAAGCTCGTGGGTGGATATTTTTATAAAGGGCTTTCCCCTCAAATATACTGCTTGTCCAATTACTGACACATTAACTGCTTCTCATCTGACGCACCAAGTGGCGAGAACACACTAACTCACTGTTTTCAGAATGACTCTATTCAGGCAGCATAGAGGGATTATAGGTTGCTTTCTGCCCTCTACATGGCTGCCTCCATCTAAATAGGAAGTACTCTGACATACACTAACACTCTGTAAATCCATCACTTCATGTTTTCAAATGGGAACAAATACATGATCTTCTATTTTCCAATCATCCACAACACTTGTATTGAAACAAAATGCACGTAAATGGAATAGTTCCATCTGTGCAGAAAAGTAATGAACTTCAAACTTCCTAAGCAACACAGTAATGTTATCTTGTCTGCAACTTTAAAATAAACGTTACATTGAACACGTTTTCCTGCTTTCAATGTAATCTATCAAGGTAGTCTGAAGCAAAAGTGAAATAAGCTTTTTTAATACGTTACATTTCTTTAATACATGGTGCCAGAATTTAAGAAGCAAAAGAAAATGATTATTTTATTTTTTGGAAATAATGAAAGCAAGGGGATTGTTGTTTTAGTCCCAGACTTGTAATTGTGTAAATATTTGCTCCAGATTCAGCAGCACAGGTCACAGTGTGATGTACGACCGCTGTCACCTAATCAGCTCTGGGAAATGAGCACACATGCACAGGAACGCAATCACACACACAAACTAGTGGTTGTAGAGTTTTTAAATAAATAAGAACATCCTTGAAGCTGAAAGTTGTTGTCAGTAAACAGAGATGGAAAAATGCAACCTTTCTAGATTGTAGCAATTCAGTAACAACCAAGAAGAAGTGCTCAGTGTGTGCGGGAATAGTTTAATAAATGCTAAACTTAGCCTACCTTTATTTTTCTTACACACATTATGTGTCTTTATATATACAAGCTTAACACCATCCTACTTAAACACACACAGACTCGCACACACCGTACAAAACCCAACATAGCTAATTATGGGGGAAATGACCCTTTACTTATATGAAAGGTATCCAGACAAGCTCATACAACACCTACTCAATTAGCTGCCATTTGTCCCCTTGAAATGAATTGCTGGCCCTCTCCTCAGTCACCCCCAACATGAACACTTTTGCACTCTTTGATCTGCTGAGCGTTAGATCAGATCTACAAGTGAAGAACTAAAACGCGATTTTAAATAAAAACGTTTAGTCGCCATAGTTATACAAGAGATAATAGTAGTTGCTTGGCAGATTGTTCATGGATTAATTTACTTAAATAGTGATAGTGGCAAATGCTCCACATCATAATGAACATATGATTATAATACCTATACCCTTGATTCAGTCTTTAGATTGTTCTTTATTACATTTAGCCGACACCTTTTTTCCAAAGCGATTTACATGAAGTGCATTCAACAAACGGGGTTACATAACACCTCAAAGACTGCAATGCCATTAGTCTCAAACAAGCCAAGCCCATTTGATTTACTAGTGCATTTGTTTAGAATAAGCCATTATGTAATAATGCATCAATATTAAAATGTTTATTTGAGTTAAGGTTAATAAAGTTGATTACAAAATGAAAGAAAATGACTGAATTGTTTATTTTTTTAGGTCAAGATATTCTGAAATCTCACTGCTATTTAGGCAGAATGTATTCCCTAATCTGGACTGTAGGACAACTAGCAGTCCAGATGTTTCCTAATATACATGTATGCAATTCACTTGAGGTAAGTCTTTGGACTTCAGAGTCAATTCTGAATCTAATTGGTCGATGATGGAGGGATTCAATTACCCTAGTTAGCATACTGTGAAGTAATACCTGCTTTAATGAAAGGCATTGTATTATGTTAATAGGCCGTGCTTTGAGGTGAATATATAGAACTCCTGCTACCTGTCACAGCATGACGTTTACATATTAGCAAAAACTATAGTGTATGTAGAAAGGATGGTCCATTGCAGATGTCTCCACGGTTCTTTCCTTTGTGAAATGTCTTTCTGGAGTCAGAGGGTGTTCTGGGCCGGAGAGGACAGGTGACCGGCCCTCACCTCCTTTCCTCCTCCCTCTGTAGAGAAAACAAGTCATAAACCAAAAGAGAAAAAAACGTTCTCAGCTAAAGAATCCACCGGGTGAATGGAGCGGGAGAGTCCATTAAAAAGAATGACGGCCACGAAAAAAAAAAAAAAAAAGGAAAAACTCCCCACGGCAGCGCACAATGCCATAGCTGGGGTTAAGTGCTAGGATTTCAGTCGATGGGGGATTTGGGGGTCTCTGCGTTTTTAAGCCTCTGTCCCCAAACCTCACCTTCGTCCCACCTCCCTCCCCAACACACTCTCTATTTCTTTCACTCTCACACACACATGTACGTCTCTCCCAGATCTACCATCTCCCCCCCTCCTCCCCCGAGTCCCAGTCATCTGCCATAATCAGAACGATGATATACGGGCCCCATTAAAAGAGAGGGGCTGCTGACATGCGGGACAATAGCCCCTCACAGCGTGTCCAGGAAGCCTGCCCATCCAGGTGCACTCTCCCTTACAGCCAGAGGCCTGCCGCTCTCCCTGCCTCTCTTTCTCCCCTCTTTTTTTTTACTCCCCCTCTTTTCAAACGCAGTGTGAGCCCATTGAGAGGGAAGGTAGAAACGGGAGAAGAGCAAATGGGGAGTTGTGTGGGGGTGAGGAGAGATTTTCAGGACTGGGATTCGGAGGGGTGAGGAGAGTGAGGTAGAGCTCAGGTGTGTTGAAAAGACAGGACATTTGAGCAGTCAGCGATGGGGGGAGCGGGGGGAGTCAGTGAGCTTGAAACAATGGTGATAATAAAAGTCTCCCCTTTCACCCCGTGTGCCTCTCCTCTCTCTTTTGGCCCACCTTCTCTATCTACCTGACCTACCGCAGCGCATCACGGAGCACAGAGGAAGGCTGAGGCGAGGGGGGGGGAGAAGAAGAAGGAGCGACTGGTGGGACATGATTGGTGGCAACGGGGGAGGAGAGCAGCGCTGGTTACCCATCAGCACATCCTCACTGACAGCCGTTGTCCTGTCTGACAGCAGGTAATTTAGACGAGAGGGAGGCCTGCACACACACACACACACACACACACACACACACACACACACACACACACACACACACACACACACACACACACACACGTACATATGAGTGTCTAGGCTTGGGCCCTATTGTTTATTGTATGTTTTTAAGTTTAACCATCAGTACTCATATTAATGTGTTTCATTTTTACAAAAAGAATGCACCATCAGAATACTAGCCAAGGATAGTTTCAGACTATTTATTCCATTGTCCGAGTGATTGTAAAACAGAGATAGTCCTACATTTTAATTTAAACGAATAACAATACACAGGATGAAACTGAGGGGATCACTGAGGTGCTGTTAGCAGTTGCAGTTATTTAAGAGTGTGTTTTTTGCATTGTTATTTTGTACATAGTGGGTATACAAAAGTATGTTCAAATGTTAGGTACATTCTTTTTTAAACTACATTTATATTCGTATACTCCAATTAGTTGTGGCATCTAACTTCACATTTAGTCAGTTTTGTTAAATTCACTTTCAAATGTAGCTGAAAGATTTGGCTTTTTGGCATGTTTTGACCTTTATCAAATACATTTTTGTGAAATAAAACGTCACAACACAGTAACCCCTGTGTACTGTAAATCCAGTCTTTAGTGAACCACGGAGGCGTAGGGCCCGTCTCCTCTGGAGCTGGGGAAACTGTCACCAATACAGAGGGTCTGCCACCAGACCCCCACGAGCCTCCAAGCTCCACTGAACAAATCCCCCTCTGCGCCATCCTGTCCGACTGTCTGCCCTCAGCTCTCTGTGTGGTCCTCCTCGGAGAGAGGAAACGCTAAAGACAGTTAACATCTCTGTCTGGGATGCTCTGCCTTCATCTGGCGGTCACCTATCCTGTATCCATGGAGACTCAGAGGTACAATTTAGATAAGAAACTACCTTTCTTCTTGGCGGGATCTTTCTTCTTCTATGAAAAGGGAAATGAGGATGTAACACTCATCTGACTTACAAACTTCTACAGATCTGAGGTCAGCATTGATTCCCTCTTGGATATATTTCAGTGTATAAAGCTGTTTTTCAGCACATCCCTTTCACGTAAAATGTAAAGTTTGTCTCTTTTTGTCTTTAGCCAAGCTGCAACGTCTCGCTGTCCGTTGCGTCCAAGTCCTGAGAGGGAAATGAAAGGCGGTTGGGGAGATGCAGTCAACAAGGCGGTAGGAATTTTAATGACCGGCTTTCTGCTGCCTTTTCCTCTCCCGTCGTTTTGGCACTCAAATAATGATCCGGCAGACTTTGCCTTGCTTTGGCACCTACTGGCTTCCCTCCCTGAACAAGGTGGTGGACGGAATAAAGGGCAAGTTCACCCCCCCCCCCCCCCCCCTGCCCACTCTCTGATAAAAAGACAAACTATATATTTAAAAATACTACTGAAGACCATTCTTTTACTTTGGCTTTTATTTCTATTTGAAATGTGTTCTGTTCTTATGTTTGTTCCTTTCAGGACTCCACGTGGTCTGTGTTTTGTTTTTATGTTGACCTTACATTTCTGCCTCATGTGGTTATTGTATTCATGTTTCTGTAGTCTTAATTTTAACTTTTGTTCTTACTTGTGAAGCACTTTGTGAAACTCTATTTCTGTGAAATGTGCTACAATAAATAAACGTATTATTATATTAAAGGCAAAGCAGCTTGAAGAAATAGATGGACCTTATTTTTTGACATGATGTCTGAATGTACACACATAATCACACACGGTCATAGACTCACATGAAATAAAAGGGACAGTCCGTCAAACCCCTGGTGGAAGACATTACCCGGGTCCGGTTAGCAGAGAGCATTCGTCACTCACGACCAATCAGAAGAGCCGGTACAGTTTGTTATTGGAGCTCTGATTTTGGACCGAGGTGCTCACACACTCAGCGGTAGGTAAGGCTGACAAAGTCCCGGCTTGTGTGTGTGTCTCTGTGTAAGTGTGTGGCACACTCTGTTCCTATCAGACCTTGCTTTCCTTCACTTGAAGCAGAACAGATCCTCTGGATAAGCTCACCCAGTGGCAGAGAACCCCCTCCTCCCCCACTCCGTACATACATACACACACATGTATTCCCATATTGCATGCCTCCGCTGCTTCCTTACCACCATCTCTTCTGTCTTGATCCACACTCGCTGCATAATGGAACAAAGACAAGAGTGATTTTCCTCATTTGCTGCTCCTGAGTTTCCCAATGCAGGCAGGAGGAGCAGACAGCAGCCGATTGTGAAAGTAAGGAAACAGATCAGTGTCCACAAGCACTGAGGTATTTTGCTATGTAAATGATGCATGATGACACCCATCACTCAAAGTTGTGTGTGTGGGACATACACACAGACACACACACACACACCTAACAGGGTAAATACGTACATTTTCTTTTGAATTGCCTCTCATTTCACTGCATTTAATCCTTTTCCAAAATTAGGGGAAAAAACATATTGGAATAATCCGACTCTAAGTCATATTCCAGAAGTATTGAATGATAAACCTATGGTAATCCTGTTTTCCAAAATGCACTTAAAGCGTTCTGCAAACAAACTCTTCCCCTTCGCTCCCATCCCATCAACACTGCTTTGGACGAACTGGCAGCCTAACAAAATAATGTTTTATAATGTTTTTTTCTGTGTGGCAACATATGACATGTTGTTGGGCTTTGGGTTTAATGTAAAATCACTAGATTTTGGACAGTCAGGAGCCAGAAACCAGAAATGCATCCATTTCTCAGCACCGCAAAGACGTCAGCTGGTGTTAACCATGGTCACTTCATTTTCTCCTCGCCACCCTAGCTGGAACTGTAGCCGAGCTGTTGGATGACATCACACACCAGGACAACGCTAGCAACCAGCTATTGTAAATCCGTCAATGAAATCGCAACACAGTGATGTGGTGACTGATGGTGTGAACACAGTGGGGCACATGATAGAATGATACAACTCAGTTTTACATTGCAATAACCTTTAGTTAAGTAGACGCTCATATGGCAATAGAGTCCAGATGGTAGGGGTGACCGTTACATTTAAAAGTAAAACCATGTTGGTGCAGAGAGATTCTGGAGATTACGTTTTGACTTTTGTTTGCTTACATGAAGGCACTTCCCTGCAGTTTAGTTTAGAGTTACAGCAGCACACACACAGACACAGCACATCCCACAGGACTGGGAAAGTTGATAGGTGCCACTGTGACCCCGGGCCTACAGGTGTCTGTAAGCTCAGTCTTCCACACACTGCCGTCCCAGCAGCTGACAGGCTATAAGCGTCCCATAGTAGCCTTGTTCCAACTGACAACTTCAAAGGTTACACTGCGAGGGTCACAAGAAAACATTATGTTCAGCATATGTGTGACTTGACAGTGGGGGGAACAAATCTCTGAAATAGAGTGGCAAGTTGTCTGGTTTTACCATATGGCAAATGTCACCGTGTGACATATATGGGCTTATGAAAATGGCAAGAGAGGACAAGGCGGATCGCGAATCAAATCGTCTGTCACGCATTATTAGCAACAACCAGTAAGACTGAATCGTTCTCATCGCACTATGTGACACATTTGGTCCACAGATGCGCTGCGTTGTAAAACAGCCCAATGGATGTTAACAGCAACCACACTGCTGAATAAAATCCCTCCAATGACGAGCAATCAGCATTAGTGTGCGGGCTGACATTTGCACGCCGACGTCCCGCTGAGCAACTGTCACTCGGCTCTCCTCCTCCCCGACCTCATCTGAACAAACTTCACTTAAAACTCACCTCCGAGCTACACACGCTACTCTTTGACATGCAGGTTTATAGTTTTATTTTCAGAAATGAGAGGAGAAGGCCCAAATGGTAACAATTTCAAGTCAATAAACTTTTCTCCTCTAAAATGCCCTGGCTTCAAAAGAGTAGTGTGGGTGTTCTGCACGGCGGTAATGGAATTGTTAAGCATGCTCAGGGATTTGGCAGCCGGCTCCCTTCAGAAAAGAGCAGGAGTGGAGGATGACAACCTGTTAAAATCCAGCGTTTGTTTCGCTCTTTCTCTCCCTCGTGATTAGTTTGAGCAAGGAATGCACACAAACATGCATGAGAATATGAAAAGGTTTGTATGGTTAGGTGCTTTTAGGCAGTAAATACGAAGGATTTCTTCCTTGGCACACGTGCAGGCATTGTATATATACATATACTGTATACAAATTAAAAGAAAGTTCTCCCTCATGCACTCATGTTTGACTGCAGCAACCTCACTGACTGCATATTCTTTTTTCTGACTGGCCTCTGTGTCCCAGCACAAAAGCTATGTCTGTTAAAGGAGGCCGATTTCAATAAGTGAAAAGACAGAGACTGAGAGGCAGGCTATTGTGCAACATGTGTTTGTGCGTCTGACACAGGAGGGCAGTCTTTCAAAGCTTCTCTCTGGCTGTGGAGCAGTTTACTCTTTAGTTGCACTCCACTCAGGTCTCGACCTTCTATGAAAGGTAACTCATATAGATGATTGTTAGATTTGATTTCAGGATCAGAATGAGAAATCCTTTTTTTGCAGGAAACGCAGTGTTACAGCAAAGGGACAGTGCAGATGAAAGGCAAACATAAAGCAAGGAAGCGAACAATAACATCAAAACAACCATGGTACTGGAGCATAGTTTCATACATTCATCTTTAACTAGAAAGAGAAAGGTGTTGGCCAAATTGAATAAATCAGATTTCAACTTCTCTTTCCTCTCTCATAACATTTTCCTCAAGTTCAAAAAGTCACTTCCATGCCTTATTGCCTCCTCCTTTCAGCTCCACTACCCCACCTGCCCCTCCGTCACCCTTTTTTTGCCAAGAACACTTAAATCCCCTGTACGAGGCGTCATAAGTGAAGCCGTCCAGAGTCAATATTTCTCCAGGTTGTGCGTCAAGGTATCTGCCATTTCAGCACTTGCTGCGCCCCTTTAACAAACAACATGATGCACACTGAAATTCCTCTACATGTGTCCCCCCCCCCCTGCACCTCTCTTCCTTCTTGCAGACTAATTACACACTTCACGCAGCCTATTTCTGTGAATGTGTGTGTCTTCATTAACTCTTCTCTGTTAATCCCCATCCAGCAGCCCCAGGGGTGGAGGAGATTTTCGGGAAGTGGCGGCAAACCCCGGGAAGTGCTGTTGTTTTTGATGTGTTGCCGAAGAACCACCCAGCCCCCACATCCACCTCCACCCAACATCGCCGTCAACCCCCCCCCCACCCTTGGCTGGAGCTCTATTAATCATCCTGTCAGTCCAGCAACACACACACACTTGCTTTGTCGCCACTGACAAACTACCACCACACATATACACTGTGTATAACAAAACAATCAAATAAATAATGTAACCGGTCACTGCCGGGTACAGAAGTCTAAAGATGGAAGGAGAAAATAATCTCTATGGAAATGGAAGCTGTGCAGGAGAGCTGCCTGCTTTGTTTGCTACTTGCACTATTTGTGCTTCAGTCGTTGAAACCTTTACGGCCCCTACACACGGCGGCGTGCGTTAACGCTTCTGCCCATTCACTTTGAATGGGGTGATGTCACGATTCGCCAAACTGCATTGTGGGAGCAAAGCGTAGCTTCTCTCGCGGTGCTCGCTGCAAATGTAGAGCAATGTTCTACTTTTGCCGCCTCGACGGAGGCGTCAGCCAATGAAATCCCTCGTATGCAAATCTGACAGTACCAGCACCAGCCAATCAAACCGCGTGTATGTTGGGAGAGCCGGACCGCAGTTATTTCCCATATGTCAAAAAATGGACGAGAAAATGATCGTGGCGGTAGGGAATCACCCGGTACTCTATGACCAGTCCCTCTTTACATACAGGGATACAAACCGGAGGAGCCAGGCATAGGGGAGGTGGCAGAGACAGTGGGTGAAACTGGTAGGTTTTCGCTTGTTTGGGGAGTTTATATCCAGTGTACTTCGTTAGAATGGACAGCTAGCAAGCATAGACAGTATATTTTAGCCAGCATGGATGTAGCATGAATGCTTTGCTTTGTATGTCCGGGGCGGGACATTCATGTGATTGGTTGTTGGTCGTGTTGCTCGCGTTGACTCCCCAAGCTCAAGACACGCCCACCGCCAAGCGGCAACGCACACCGCTGTGTGTAGGGGCCGTTATTGTTCTTTGTTGGGTTGTAGAGTGTTTGGTGTTTTATGGTTTGTTTCCTATGTGATGTCAGGCTTATGGTGTAGGCTACGGCCCGTCTACACTACAGGCATCGAAAAATGCTTTCAACGCTTCGCCCATTCATTTGAATGGGGTGACGTAGAAGATTTTGAATCTTCGCCGAACTGCATTGTGGGGAGCGGAGCATGGCTTTACAAGCATCGTGAGCATCAAAAGTTGAGCAATGTTCAACTTTTGATGCTCCGGATGCTTTCGAAGCTGGCATCAGCCAATCAAATCCCGTTTATGCAAATCCCGCCAGTACAAGCGCTAGCCAATCAAACCGCGTGCAAGCTGGGAGAGCCAGACCGCAGTTCATTTCCTCATATTCCAAACGAGAAATTACGTTAGCAAATCACCCGGTTCTTTACGACCAGAACTATTTACCGGGATACAAACCGGAGGAACCAGGCATGGAGGGAGGTGGCAGAGACAGTGGGTGAAACTGGTAGGTTTTCGCCTGTTTGGGGATTTTATATCCAGTTTACTTTGTTTTAACATTGCTATGGCTTTGAATGTCGGGGGCGGGAGATTCATGTGATTGGTTGTTGGTCGCGTTGCTCGCAAAAAATCGCCAAGCTTCAGACACACCCAGCATCAAGATTTGTTGATGCCTGTAGTGTAGACGGGCCGGGAAGTCATCCGCTCCTGTGAGGGAGAGAGGCAACTTGAAAATGTTCGCCTTTGAGTAAAAAAACACAGCACTGGATGAGTGTGTGTGCGTACAGAAGTGTGTGTCTGTGTATCAGGTTGAGTTTTAGTCATTCTTGTGATTTGCTGAAATCCCCTGCAGTGCCCCTTTGACTGCGGGTCTGCGTACCTTGGCAGTGGAAACGTATAAGTGAAAAGCAGATTCATTTAGCCTGAGAATGTCAACAATACTTGTGGATTTGGTTAAGAGATGATAACTCTGCTAAAGTGAGCAGCTTCATTACCTTAATACATTTAAGGGAGATTATTTGTCATCAATTAACTGTCTGTTTAGATAAATGAGGCTACACAACGTGTCCAGTATGTCCACACTGCACATACGCATGTCAGCATACGTTTTGCTTCAAGACTGGGCAGAGAATATGCTCTACAAACTTGAGCCTTTCGCATCCCTCCTGCTAAGCATGTTCCCCACTATGAATGTGTGTGTGTGTGTGTGCGCGTGTGTGTGTGTGTGTGTGTGTGTGTGTGTGTGTGTGTGTGTGTGTGTGTGTGTGTGTGTGTGTGTGTGTGTGTGTGTGTGTGTGTGTGTGTGTGTGTGTGTGTGTGTGTGTGTGTGTGTGTGTGTGTGTGTGTGTGTGTGTGTTGTTTGTGGGGCCCCATTGTAGCTGGTTGCAGTGACGTCACTCCCCAGTATTATAATACATCAAGGCTGCTTCAATGGTTGTATGGAAACTGTCGGGATCTGGAACTGTATTGAAATCTGAATGTCTTCCCCTGAATATCCTCCATATTCCTCTAGGCAAGGCAAGTTTATTTATATAGCACTTTTCAACACAAGGCAATTCAAAGTGCTCTAACAGATTTTTCATTTTTACTGATTTTAATTCGAGCTGAGAATATTTTTTTTTGTAATTTCATTTTATGATATCTTTCATCTTGATATTGTATGTGCTTGATGGGTTTTTGTATACATTTTCTATGTGTAAATTGCAATTAGTCTAGAATGTGATTAAGCAGAGCCAGCCAGCATGATATATATTGACCTGCTGTTACAGTTATATAAAGGTATAATATTATAATATATTAATAAAGTAAAGGACGAGTATCCATTGCACAATTCATAGGCCACACTGTGTAATGAAAGCCCAGTAGCCGTAAACAGTCACAGAAGCTGAGATGCGAGAACACAATTCCAGATCAGATATTTGCTGGAGGTGAGAACACGAGTCTCAAGTTGGAAACCTTCAAGGGGGTTTGTTTCAAAGATGAGAACCAGAAATCCCAGAAGCTCATGGGCTTCAAAGGGGCTGTTGAGGGGTGGCAGACGGCCCTCGGGGGTCCTAACCCTCTGCCATGCCAGGCTGGTGTGAAATGGACACTTGTGGGCTCGCCTGTTGGGTCTGTCCACAGTGGTTAATGATAACACGCAGCACTTCATGCTGCCCACATGAGCCTCTTGTAGCCTGCCAAGTTGTGTGTATGTTTGTGCTACTGATACCATACTGCATGCACCCATTCTGCATAACAGCTCTCACCAACTGAGTCATATCTACAGTGTCATATCTTTACACTAGATATGACACTAATTTCCTAATGACTTAAACGTATTTTAATTTTAAAAAGAAACAGGGTATCAATTTATTTTCCTAAACTATTCAGGGTTTCTATTCATTTCTTTATTTGAAATGAAGTGAATTATGGTCTGCCAGGAAACTTGGCCACACTTTTGAGAAATTGTAATATTTTATTAAACCTGAATATGTTTTTTCGATTACGTTTTTATTCCCTTCTCATCTGTAGTTTAATTTTATGTTTTAACTTTAGTCGTTTTCTGAGATTTTCAAATAAATAGCATACCCACATTCTACATTTTTCAACTCTTTGGTGTTACTGAAGTGACACATTTGGAGATACACCTGTAACGACCCTGCACCACAAATTGTGTGGACCTTCATTTGAATATATCGTTTCTAATACTATAAGGCCAATATTGTAGACGTTTGTGTCACTGGACTTGCAAACACTGCGTGCTCTTTGATGGAGTTGTAAAATATGACAGGCTATTTCCCCCCGCCAAAGATTAACATTGTGATTCCCAGTGTCCCAGCAGACAGCGTGATTGATTACATCATATTAAGGTCATTTGTACATCGGGGTAATTTTCACTCGAGCCTCCCGGCGATATTTTAATGTGCATTTGTTTGGCGAGGTTGTCGGCTCCTCGCTCCTATGATCTGCCGGGAAATTGATGGCGACATTAACGAGCGATTAATTAAAAGAAACAACATTAACGATGGTGGGGCGGGATGCTGGGACATTTTATTTTGGAGGAACATTTAATTCGCAGTCATATTATACATTGCAATGGAATTCATTGTGAATCAAACATTTAGCTCATTGATCGTCAATTGTGTAAATGTTTGCTTCGAACAAACATTGTACCAAATAATTAACTTTCTTTATTGATAATGTTTGAAACATATATAAATTCGTTGGATGAAAGAGAAGAACATAATTTCCGCGGGTACTTTGCACTGGTGCCAGTAGCTATGATTTCTCATGTTCGTGCTGAATATCCCAAATCTTGGCACTGAAAATAAATCAGTCAAAATCATTTAAAAAATCTGGTTCAAAGGAAAGAAACGAAAATGCAATTATTGGCTTGTGTTTGGTTTTGTCCGGATCGATAGCAGGCGTTGAGTCAGCAGTGTTTTTACTGAACTGACAGCTCAATGCATGTTTCAAACATTATTAACCTGACGCACAATTAAACAATCAAATATGGAAAATTAAACCAGTTATGTTGTAGAAGCTCAAGGAGCTAGTGATCCAAAAAATGTTTTCAAAACATTTAACTCGACACATCCTCATGTAGTTTTTTTTTCATAAATGTGAGCAATCTGTAAATTGTATTGGCTCATTTCAAAACCACTATTCTTTCGAGTATTACGCTCATATTAATTTGAAACATATTGTTAATATGCATTCTGGCTTCTTGGCAGCTCTCCTGGTGCAGTGGCAGTGCAGGCCTCCTGCAGTGTGTCTATCTATGCAGTGGCTCCCCTCTAACCTCTTCATATTGCTGTATCAGGAGCTGTGGAGCAGCCCCCGTGTGTCTCTGACAGCGTGTTAACAACACTGCGAAAGGCCCCAAAGAAACGTCTTGGATTAGCGGTCACATTTCCCATTTCCCATAGACGCACAAGGTCCTGAACCCAATTAATGGCTAATAATTACCAAGGCAACTTCACTATGACCGCTATGGGGACTTCATTAGAGGGGAGGAGGGAGAGGCATGCTGTGGAGAGCCACTCCAAACCTAGCCTACTGCAGGAAGGAAACAGGTGGGTTTTATTTTTCGATTGAACCTTGAATGTCTTCATATCGATCTTCGAAAGTGCAATGACATGATTGTTATTTTAAACAAATCTTGTCTGACATGACTTGGTTGTAGGTGGGTCATCGTTCCATCCTCGGGCCCTCATGGTCACATCTCACCACCACGGACACTAGTCACTCCCCGCCGCAGCTAGTTACCATGTTTACTCTCCCATTACATCGACTGCGGCCGAATTACAGTTAACACATTTACAAAGCTCACATCGCTCACAAAAGGTCCCGCTGCGCCTTTTTGATGTCCCCCGGCCGCCTGATCCCCAGGCCGGACCGCGAGGTGCTCCATTTCACATATCTAATGTGCGCTGATGTTATCTGCGCGTAACGTCTAATCCAGAGACCCGGAGCCTCCTCCAGTGTGGATAAAGCTTGGGTTTCAGCCGCCTGTGTGTGAGAGTGGGAGGAGGGGGTGTACAGTCACCGCAGTCTGACCACCAGTCCACAGTGTGATAAACTTCTCTACACCCGGGATACCCCCCCCCCCCCCCCACACATATCTTCATCATCAACGATTGAAGAAGAAGAGGAAAGTGAGAAGATTAAGATATTTGTGTAAGGTTATGATGTGTTTTCGTTTGTGCCATTCTCATACATTTATTATACGGATAGATTTAGTCTAATAAAGGTTTATTATAATTTTCTCTGAGGTTAATTGAATATTTTTGAACTCACATGTTGCTGCACATGTTGCATGCGAGTGGTGATTTGGTTGTGTTAGTAGTACATAATTTGTCTTTTTTATTATATATTATTACAATTGGTTTTGTTTTTGAAAGAAAAGTATATCCTACAATGCAATGTCATTGTGACATTGCATTGTAGGATATACCGTGTTATTATTTTTTAGATAACGAACCAGGTGATGTGAGTATTTCAACATGCGATTTAACGCCAAATCCTACATTGTGGATGTATAATCCTAAAACAATTAACCAGCTCTACGTGCACAGGCCTGAGTGCACGCGGAAGGGGTTTTAGCGTAATCTATGTGATATAGGATATACCATATATATATATACAAACAATGCGCTCTGCAGACGTGTATATTTGCAGATTAACTGCCACAGAGGTCACACTTTGTCCTTTATAATCCGTTGGTTAAATATTAAAGTCATATTAATGAAATATTAATTAAAGCGATACTAAACTGCTTATGTTTTATTGAACCAAATCGTATTGTTTTTGTTTGTTTTTTGTCACTTTAATCTGATAATGAATCTGCCTCATTTCCTACTAATTAGACGGATTAATAACGCCGCGAGGGATCCATAGATGAGTGAGCACGCGGGCAGCACACCTCTCTTCCGGGGCTCGAGCCAGCGGCTACTTCATGCACTCCCTCCAGCCGCAGGACAAAAGAGAGAGAGAGAGAAAAAAAGACACATTTCTGCAAAGCAAATAACGCGAGCTTCTCCTGCGCAGCCGTTATCCGTTTCCAAAACCCCGTTAAAGGTCGACGTTTAAATGACGCAGAAAAGTATTTCCCAACGGGCCAGTGTCGGAGAGCAACACTTTTCTTTGCAAGCGTAATCACAGTTAATTGCTCCTTTAAGAAGGTGTTGCAGCATGTGAAATCATTTTGTCCGAGAAATATTCAGAGGCCTGGCCCGCGCTGTCTCGGGCGGCTGATGGTAATCATTTTGGGAAAGTTCTGCTGAATGCCCTTTTTTCTTCCGTTTTCCTGCGGCTGAGGCTGGGTGTAGGACGCGGTATCGATAGGGCCGATCGATTTAGACAATGGATTATTGATATTTTGTCGCCACGCTCCCACGCTTCCTTCAGACACCAAGGAATAAACTAAACCTTTGTACACCGCTATAGTCACGTACTTTATCATTTGTTTATCGACTCATTTCTGTTTTGTCACTCTTACCTGTGCGTTGCTTGCAAGGCCGTAAAACCGATAACTCTGCATTTGAACTAAATATATTTTTCACAAGCTTAAAGACGCGTAGGCAACCTCCTGACACGCTCCCTTGCCTTCTGTAAAGCCAATACAACGAATCTCCTCTCCTCATGATGCCCTGATAGATATAATATATGCTAATTACTGCTGATTATTATAGATTAATGATCACGTCATTAATTTGACTTCAACTCATGGGAAAACATCCCACGGCCCAATCTGTCCATTATTGGCTGGAGACGTGTTTGATGAACTCGAGCCTTTATTCAAATCAATTGTTTTTTTCGCGTGCATAATAATGAACAGCAAGCATAATACTAAAAAAATAAACAATTGTCAGACAATCATATCCCAATGTATAGGCTTAACCAAAGCAATAAAAAAAACCTAATAATTAATGATATTATCAAAACAATATAATGTAAATAATAGTAATTATTCATGCAGGGATTTGAAGGTATCCCATAAAGTGCGGTGTGATTAGTGCGCAGAGAATTGATCCCTGCCGCTCTCCCTGCAGACTGCAGTTGCTCCATCAGCACCGCTCTTTAATAGGCTCCAACATAGAGCCGCCTTTATTCAGCCAAACTAGAGGGAAACCATTCCCATATGACATGAAGGCTAAAGGCCCAGGCACCACATGAATATGACGAGCAGCCTACATCAATCAGTCAAACTGGACTTTTATTTTTATAGGTAATAAAATGTAAATAAATTGTAATATCCACTTATTCTCCTAAGATTCTTGTTTGTTTATTTTAATTGTATTTAAGATACTATCTAATATGACAGGAAAAAACAACAACAATATACAACGATCATTTGTTAACAGAATAGTATTTAATGAAATAGTTATTGATTATTGCTATAATAATATTAATACCTTTCTGACAGGCAAGCATTATATTATTGCAACTTTGAAATAATAGTAGTAGCAATAATATGATATAATACATTACATACACATTTTTTCCCTATTTGCCTCTTATGAAAACAGTAAATGACCTAAATTGCAATGTTATTATAAACATACACGTTGGTACATCATTGTGCAGCAATATTTTTAAACTAATATTAACATGCAAATATTGCTGCACAGTTATACCCTACCTAAATAAACAAAATGTTCCTAAACAAAATATATAATTACCTTGCTCCATCAGACTGCTGGATGAACGGTGTAACGTGCACGGCTGCTTGTCGGTCCTGCAGTACACAAACAAACAAACAAACAAACAAACAAACAAACAAACAGGTGCAAGGCAAAGTCATACTTACGCAGAGAAAGTGTGCACTCTGTCCACCTTCGTTCAGGTGACTTTACCCGGCACATGCAACAAAAACACGTCTCCAGGAAATAACCGCTGCAAATATCATTGTTACAAATGTGAACATTGGAGGGAGAGAAAAAAAAGAGTCTGGGCTTCTTCTCCCCGGATTTGCTGGTGCAGGCTCCGTGCGTCAAACAGCTGCTGGCCGCTGCTTGTCCTGAGGGCAACACGGTTTACACACACACACACACACACACACACACACACACACACACACACACACACACACACACACACACACACACACACACACACACACACACCACACACACACACACACACACACACACACACACACACACACACACACACACACACACACACACACACACACACACACACACACACCTATTACGCCTGCATGTGCATTAATGAAGTTAAAAATAACCTCTGCGACTCGAGCACTTGTTGGCACAACATGCTGCGTCAACAGTCTAAATACAACGTTTCACTAAGCCTGTAAATTAAGAACTTATTTTGTAAACTTTTTATGACAACAAAATAAATATAAGAAAAAAAGTACAAAATAAAAAAAAAATCACATTTACAGTAATAATAATAATATTACTGATTAATTTCCATACGACCTTGACCTCACCATAACTCACTGTGTCCAGCTCCGGTTGGAGAAATCCAAGTTGTCGCTGTTAAAGGGGTACAAATCCAAGGAGGCGCTGGCAGGAGCTGAATGGGGTGGGTGGGTGGGTGGCTTGGTGTCTGGATGAGGAGGGGGACGAGGGTAAGGGGATGGCAAGGGGGGGAGGGAGGGTAGGTGAGATGGTGAGGAGAGAGCGGGAGGAGGAGGAAGAGGAGGAGGGGAAGAGATAAGTGATCTAAAGGGGAGACGATAGGACAAAAAAAAGTGATGATGATGAATACATTGGAAAGTTTTTTGGCCCCAGCGAGGGTGTCAGATTGAATGGCCTGTGCGCATGTGCGAAGGTGTCCAAACTGACAATGCTGGTGAGATGAAGATAGTGTTGTTGCTGCTTCTGGGCTCACGGAGGACGACGAGAGGAATCTACAAGCCGACAAGATGAGATCCAAGGCGAGGGCGAGAAAACTGGCCAAAAGTAGGTCTTCTATTTTCCCCTTCTTATCGCTTTCAGCCGCCGGCTCCAAACTCGTGGTTGTGTAGATGTCCAATGAGTCCTTGTCATTTGTCATATCCTTAAGAGAGGAGGGGGCGACTCTTTGTCCAGAGTTAACTTTTCTGCTAAAAATGTGTCCCGCTCCGGCTGCTAAGCCTCGATTCTCTGCTCTCTTGTTGTTCGGTGGTTCTCTGGGTCAGAAAGTTTCATGTGTGATGAGAAACGCCGCTGGTGCTTTTAGTTGATCACACTCCTTTCAAAAGCAAACATTTCCGTACAAGTCTCAGCTCCATCTTGTATTTAGTTTGTTTCGGGTGTCGGAGGTTCAGTAGAAAACGCAGATTCGTTTCCCGAAAGTTACCGAGAAAGTTGTCGAAACGGATAGTAACTTTTTTTTATTGAGCCGTTCCAAGTCTTGTGAAATAATATTCCCGGCTTTTGAAATAGTGGGCGCTGTGGCACCGCTGCTCTGCTGCACAGCGAGCGAGGCTCACTCCTTCAGCAGCCTGCAAACGGAGACGCCGACATGTGAATTTAGACAGAAACAGCGACATTTTAATGCGGATTTGTTTGTTTTTTGTCGATCCCACTTGAACTGCAGAAAAATATCGCTGTCCGGCCACTTAGTTTTGTCCCGGGGCCCTCGGACTGCCGCAGACTGGTTCCACCTCCAGGGAATGCCAATCAATAATGGGTCTTGTGCAAGAAAGCGCCCATACTGGAGAAGTGCTTCTCGCGTCACACGGAACATTCATGTATTCCGTTTTGTGAACACGAGCAGGCCTACTTTGTTGTTGGAAATGGACCATGATTGTTGTTTGACATTTGTTTATTGCTGGTGGGTTGATGTATGAATTACGTTTATTTAAGGCTTGTTATTACTGCATGATGCGCTTTGTTTTCTACGGCTAATAATGTGGGTCAGTCTGTTTTTTATCCACAAAACGATTCTAAAACGAGTTCATGCTTTTAGTTGGCCTGTTGCAGTTTCGTTTGTCATATCCTTATGTAGTTATTGTATTGTTATATTTTATGCATAGTAAATTTCGATTTGTAGTTTTATAAAAAATGCAACACTTAAACATATAGTTAGCCGTGTAGGCCTATTGAACTATTTTATTGAAAACAATAATTATCCTCAATTATACCTTTAATTGTTTTTTGTAGTGCATGCTTGATTGCATGTTTACAGGCCTTTAACGACTTTGTAACTTTGCCAAAGCAACTTGCCCTGTAAATTCAACGTGGATATGTAATTCATAATTCTGACTTTTTACAAAATAAAATATGTAATCATTGTTACATTGAAAGTAAGTGTGTACAATTTGTTTTAAACAATGCAGAAACCTGGTCATTTGAAATAAGCTTGCACTTTTTACAATAATTTGTGGAAAGGCGAATGTGATTAATTTGAAATGGTCAGTAAGGCTTTCAGCTCACATGCATTCTGATAAATAATACAAATAAAAACAATAACCTACACCGTTTTTTGCAGTCATATTTGTATTATTATTACTCTTGCACGTTTATGTTCTCCGTGATTGGTGCACAAGGATCAAGTTCCCGTATAAGTTAAAAACAAAGAATGAAAAAAAAAGAAAAGAAACGCTAATTGGGCTACTTTGTGAAAATACTTAAACATGTTGAGGATCCTGCTTCTTGCCAGTAATTGCACTTGGTCTTGATCTCTAAACAGCCTTGATAGTCTGTTGATCCGGGTGCTAATGAACACAAATACCTGGCTTTGTAGCCCTCTCACACCGGACCTCTGCAGACCTCTGCAGCACACAGGCCTCAGATCTGTTGTGCTGCAGCGGCAGAAACAGAGCAGACATGAAGAAAAAAAAAAATACCGTGTTGATCTTAACATTCAAAACATGCAGGCCCACAACTTTTGAATGCGACGCGTGGGAGTATTTCTCCCTCCTTTTCCCTCTTTTTCTGCCGCCTGGGTGGAGCTCTCCTGTAGGCCCGTGCAGCAATATTCAGCAGCTGCTTTATCATTTCTTTTTAACTCGTGTATATTTTCTACTGTCGGCTGCAGACTGCACGTTAAAGGCAGTCCCGCATGAAGCCTGCAATATGAATAATGTGTGTGTGTTTTCTTTATTAGTAGCCTATGTAGTCGCTGCTGGGTTGTTTACATAATATTGGGGTCAGAATAAAGTGAGTGTTATATCGCCCTCACAGATGGACTTTGTATTTATTCTGTTTTTAATAAAGACATATTACATTTCTTGCTCAGTTCCCAACGTTAATATATATTTTTGTATTTATTACACAGAGATTAATTTGAGCTACAATGTCGGATTGCTTTTCATTGTATTTTATTTTTTAATGTTTTCCTGAAGTCATTAAAATTAATTATTATGAGTTCAAAATGTTTGATCGTTTTTTTCTTGCAAATAAAGAGAATCATCCGACACGTTTAGGTGACCTAACACCACATTTAATTTGATCTAAAACACAGGCTTTGATACGAGACTTGTTATTTTCTTATCTTAACAACCACAAATCGATATAGGCAATACAGCGGGGAATAGAGATTTGAACAGGCCCTGCAAGTTGCAGTCTATATTTCTGTTCGTTGCAGAGGGCTGTTTTATTGTGGCGTGCTGTTGTTTACTTAAAATCTGGCTTGGATCAATTACAACCCCCAGTTGAGTGATTGCAGATTTTTTCCCAGGTATTTTTCGGTGCACAGGTGAGAGGAACACAGCTGCTTTCCTCCCTCTGCTGCACGCGCACAGCCACGCAATAACGTCATCACAGAAACCTAAAGAAATATAATTAATATCGAAACGTGTAACAGCTTTGCACACATTCGGAGAAACAGGAAGGTGTTGAACCCACTCTGACCGCAACTTATTGATTTTCTAAAACCTATTTCTGTTACTGGGGCCGTCTGCATTATCAAGTCAATAAAATAAAAGGTAGGGCCACGCGGGTTTTTAACCACCTGATTTATTTATTTTCGCTGATATTTCACACACTGACCCCACCCCTCTCCTTATACCCAGCACAGGTCTTCTCATTCACCCCTCTCTCTTTCTGGCCTGCAGTATATACTAATTGCCAGATATCCTATTGATCTTTGTGTTAAATGTCCCTTATTAGATGGACTCCCAGTCATGAACTTGGCCTGGCTCAACAGCTTGTGATGTTTTGACAGAAGTAATAAAACCCAACCCATAACACTTTTAAACCAACAATGGTAGCTATGTTGAACTTCTGGCTAAACGTTCAGGGTCCCGAATGCTCCTGCTATGCAGCTGTAATGTGTGTCTGATAGCACTCCATGTTCACAGATTAGAACCTGAACATAAAAATGATAGGATCATCAAATGAAAAGGACATTTATTATAAGTGTCATGTGAATCGCAATTTATTGGCTTCTTCTAATGTTCCTTTATGGAACTCTTAACCTCTGTTTTAGGTGCTTTTATTTTGAAGTTAAAACATCAGTCAATTAAGTAATGCACAGGAATATTGTTGATGTCTCTCTTGTTATTGAAGACTCTCCCCATGGTTCAGCATCATTTTGACAAGCTCAGGGAAATACTTATAAAGTTGCTAACTGATGAAGGCTAATGATTAGCATATAGTGCCTGTAGACATAACATGTTTATTTATTTTATTTTGAATGTAAGTGCTGGATATATTGCAAAATGAAAACACTGGGAGCTCTTTATTTAATGCTGCAGACCTTTTCTGGATACAACACAGTAAAGGAAACCTGATCCTCATGTACTTCCACAGAGCCCATTTGCATTCATATGTGATGATGTGAATGATCTTAGCAGCGCTTTGAATCAGGCAACACCAGTTTTGCAGTTTTAAATCTCTGCCTTAAAATGAAAAACTGTGACTGCTATGATAATCAGAGCCCTTCAGGCAATGTCAGATTGTGACTGTCAGTTCTGTGCAAGATATTTTTTATTAGTTTTATTTTCAATTCTCAGAAATACAACTCACCATCCAATCAGAAAGGCCATGCTTTGCGGTGATTTTAAAAAATCAGGATTATGATACAGGAACACTTCATTTACTTTATTTTTCATGCTGTTGAGGGGAGCTCAGTCTCTGAGCAGTTGGATGGATTTTAGGACCATTGGTGTCAATTTTTAAAGGATTGAAAAACTCTGTAGCCTAAATAATTGCATCAGTCCACATTTGGCACGGCCACATATGCTGCATAAGTAATTGATTATGGAAATTTGTGGGATGATAGCTCCCTCATCCCAATATGTGCACAATTTGGTGTGTGTTGTGAGCAGTGAGGCTCTTCCCATATTTATTTCCAGGGCTGGTTAATCATTTGTGTCCACTGAAATACCTTTGCAATGCTCCAACATGTGTATTCTCAGAAAATATGATATCATATGAAAGGAGTAACTTTTTCTGGCATAACCCCCAAAAGCTAAGATACTTTTATTCACAACACAGCCATAAATCTGCCTATTTGTAACATATAAATGTGTCGTAGGGGATAACGTTTTGGATAAGGTGAGGGTAAGGATTTGGTCATGGTCACAGTTAGTTCAATTTCTGTTTTAGTAACATATGGTCCACATTATATTCACATAATATGATACAAATAAAGATGCATTGCTTTCTGTAACCATATCTTCAAATTTGCTGTGAAAGCAGAGTCCGGAAGAATATTATTCCAGTAAAGTCTTCATATTACACTGAAATGTGGACCGCAGTATATCTGAATCTGCTAAATGTTGGGAATTATCTGAAGAAAGAATGGCAGTGTAAGCAATCAGTGACTCCATGAATTACCTGCACTCCAAAGCTTGAAAGAGTGAAGATTAATGTATGGAAGCATAGTTAAATAGTCTGTTTTATGAATGTTCTTTAAAGGTTTTCTTTCACTATCAATGACTCCCTCTCTTTCTTCATGAGCAGCATGTGAGACAGTCTTTTATCTCCAAGGAAATGCTTTTATTGTTATTCAGTCAGTAACTGCTGGAAATGTGCTGCTGCTGTTTTGGCCACGTGTCCTTTCGTGGTGAATTATGTGTGCTATTAAATGTGAAAATAATTCAGAGCTATGGATGTTTGAATAGACCCGTATGAATCCAGTGTGCGAACAAAAAAGATAGAAAATCCCTCATTACTCCTTTGTGGTCATAGTGTTTTTCTGTTTATTTGGCATATTACGCAGTATACCTCTCAATCTTTAAGCGCTGTATTGATCTCAAATCACTCAAATCACTGTCCATTGCAGCACCATGAAATATTTTTTTTAATTCTTATTGTATCACTTCAAATGAATATGTTATGAGAGGGGAATATTAGGTTGCCACACATTTAAGATTAATGTGTTTATTTAAATAACCCATATTGAGTATAGTGTTTGCCTATAAAGTATTTCACTTCGCTTACAAGAGATAGAAATGCAGTCAGATTATTCGCTTTGGTTTTGAATAAAGCAGAAAGTCAAAGATTTATGTATGTTTAACTTAACCCTCCTATTGTCTTCGCCCCCCCCCCCCCCCTTACTTTGGTGTTCGCGGTCAAATTTTACCGGTCCTGTTTTAACTGCTATTACATTAACACAAAAACCATTAATCATCACCAACTTTCATTTAACACCCTTTCAAACTGTACATATTGTATCAGACTACTGGTACACATGAAAAACTGCAGTACATATACAAAGAATAGACACTGAACATGTATTGCGTGTGTCAGGTGTGATCGATCCATGTGGGGGGATGGGCACATAAGGGGGGGGGGGGAACACATCTAGAGTATGTGTGTGTGTGTGTGTGTGTGTGTGTGTGTGTGTGTGTGTGTGTGTGTGTGTGTGTGTGTGTGTGTGTGTGTGTGTGTGTGTGTGTGTGTGTGTGTGTGTGTGTGTGTGTGTGTGTTTTATCTGATCCGGATGGTTAAAATTCCTTTTCTTTATGGCAGTCATTTTTGACCGGGAACACCATGGGTGTTACAAAGTTGACTAAATCATCCAAAATGCAATGAAAGTGCTGATCAGCAATTTTAAATGTCTACTGTGAAGGATATCATAAAGCCTTAATGCAATCGAATGTAAAACAAAAAGGTTATGATTGATGAAAGTAGTAAATCGGTCAGATTTGACCCGAAGACAACAGGAGGGTTAAATGATTGCACTGGCTTTTCTTACCCTGTGTAACATGCGGCCATAGCAATCATGCATGCACAGTAGACACACACACACACAAACACACACATACACACACACACCTTGGTGGTGACAGATTTTTGGGCAATGTTAGGATTTAACCCCAATCAATCACAAACTAGAAAGGTTGAGTGTAAATGTCATCCAAACAGCAGGAGCTGGCACTGTTGGCTGGCTAAGTGTGTGTGTGTGTGTGTGTGTGTGTGTGTGTGTGTGTGTGTGTGTGTGTGTGTGTGTGTGTGTTTGTATATGTGTGTGTCTCCGCCCGCGCACCATTTTGCACAGTTGTTGGAGGTCCTGTCACTACTCCGAGCTTTGACCTTGGCACAGCGATAGGTTGGTACCTCTTACACCTGGATGCAGACAGACACACACACACACACACACACACACACACACACACACACACACACACACACACACACACACACACACACACACACACACACACACACACACACACACACACACACACGCACATGTTAGCCCCATGCTTCATGCCTGGTCTCATGCTGGCTAAGTCACATTTTGAGTTGACATGCAAATACCAGTGCATTAAGCTCTTGCACAAGGCTCTAAATCCCATTCATTCCAATGATACGTTGACCTCACATTATCCAGTTGGCAAATATGCCTCTTTCTGCTTTGCACCATGACCTCATCCGCCATGTTTGTAAAAACACAGCAATCTCCCAATCATTTGGCAGTGGCAGATCGTGGCATGCCTGAGAGAGTTGGAAGATATATCCCCAATGTTTTCTTTTTCGGCAGCCCCCTGTTTTTCGTCTCTCCTCATACCCTTCGTTTTCAGCCTGCAGATGGGGGCAGGGTCTTGTTAAAAATAGCCAAGCAGCATTTGAACAGCGGTATGTGTAAGTGAAAGGGGGTCCACAAAATGAAAAGCCATTACACTGCAGTTAAATGCATTTGTCTTGAGCTGGGCTGCTTATCGAGTTATGTCCCATCGCTGCTCGGCCATGTCTAGAAGATTCCATCCAGCCTCTCAGGGCTAAGAATATAGTGCGACTGCTGGAGACATCCCATAGGAAAAACCTCATCCCCACTTCTCCAGTATGCTGATTAACGCTAAATGATGATCTCTCTGTGTGTCTGGTGTGATTGTGCACCACCCGCTGTTAAACATCGCGTGTTGTTTGCAAAACAAGGGGCCAAATGTGTCGAGGCTCTAATTAGCGTGTTCTAGCAGGCCTCATGATTCCCTCTTGCATTGTGACTAGTCTTATCTGGGTCTAATCCCGATTTGTTTGGTATTAGCCCGCTCACTTTCTCCGGCTTTCTCTCTCCTTCCTTTTATTCCGATATTTGTCCTCACCCTGCTCTTTTCGTTTTATCCATTCCTCTCCTTTATGTTGTACTCTCTTTTACTTACATCAAGTTCTCTCGTGCAGGGAGTCTGTTTCTTAGTGAGAAGACAACATTTTTATGAAAAGGAGCCGGGGCAAAAATCTAATATTATGTATCAACATTTTTCCACAAAAACATACTGCGAGGATATGTTATTGTTCTACCAATTTTGTATTTGTTCAGTTTACTGCAATTCACTATAGTAGAAGACAGTTGGTTTCAAACTGCGGTTTGATTGATTGACTTTGACTTTATCATGATATAGTGTTTATCAATATTGAAATATTTCCCTATTAATGCCACAGCATTTAAATTAGCTAATGCAGTCAGCTGGTGGGCTAAATCTGCTTTATCAAATACACAAACAGTACATTAGCAAGATGACAAATCCAATGTAAATCAATGTGTATTGTACAGGAAAAGTTTAGGTTATACCAGATGAGGAATGCATTGATTTAAAAAGTGGAACCTAACTATCGTGCAGTTCTCAATGAATATCACTTTACTAAAATATTTATTTTCCTGTTCTTCTTCTGGGCTTAACAAGTTAGAGCTACTTGCTTCACACACACACACACACACACACACACACACACACACACACACACACACACACACGCACGCACGCACGCACGCACACGCGCACACACACACACACACACACACACACACACACACACACACACACACACACACACACACACACACACACACACACCGTCCAGTCCCAGCCGGCCGCTGCTGATGATGGCTCATCCTGTCCAGATATGATAAGCAGACAAACGGCTCTGTCCCCTGGGCTGTTTGTGTGTGTCAGAAACAGACAGTGGTGTGTAGTAGCAGCATGGCTCTAAACTCCCCCCGCCCGCCTCCCCTTTCATCCCACCGCCAGTTCAAAGCCTTGGCTCCATCTACACTTCTATCTCTCCCTCCTCCCCCCTCCTCACCGTCTTTCTCACTGCGTTCCGTCATTACCACAAAGATGGGCATGCAGTGTCTCATTAAAGCGGATTAGAGACATCTCCACGTCTCACAGGGGCTGAGCGGGACATTTCTCTTCTCTAGTCAACCCCCCACCCTTTTTTCTCTCCGAGATCAGGTTCTTTGATTTGTCCAGATAAAGACCTCTTTCATGTCGGTGGGGACGGTTAGCGATTACACTGTCAGGCCCATCGTTTTGGTGAGTTTGACAAATTTGCCGTGCTGGGTGGGGCGGCTGTGGGGATTGTACTGGGGGGGGGGGATGGGTACAAGGAGATTCACCGTAATTGAGCTGTCATTATCCAGTGACCCTGCCAGGCGCTAGTGCGCAGAGCTCTCTATTTGTTTAATACTTGGCTAACTTTCTTTGTGAGTATGATGGATAGAAAGGGAGGGGGGGAGTGGAAGCGGGGGTCCCGGTCCCCAGATGAATGCCTCTGCTTATTTGACCACCTCTCTTGAGTGCTGCTGTTCATGAAAATTGGCTGCACTACATCACCGCTGCAAGTTCCTTTTCTCACCCAGCTCCTCCCCGGTGCAACACAATTAGGCCCATATCACCGGCTGCCATTTATTTTCATACACAACGAAAACTGGTGGCACGTTGATTACTGAACTCCCCAGAGACAAAGGGCCACTATTGGTGTGGTTTAATTTCATTAAGTAGAGTGTGGTGCACAGGATAAATATATTAAGAGCTCCCTCTCAATGCAGGCCCTCCATTTACCTCAGCCACTCTGTATGCTAAACAAATCCTCAGGTGGTGCAGACGTGGAATTGGAAGTGGTTTGGTGAGAATGAGGCCTATTTATAAAGATACAAATGTTGTTCTCTGACGGTTCCTGTTTTCTGACTTTTTTCCCCTGTCAGCTCTATTATCTGTTTACAGAACTTGGTGCTGAAGAATAAATACATTTTCAGAAAATAAGGACATTCGGAAGCTTTTTCGATTGATTTGTACTTTGCTCAAGTAGATGTAAACCCACTCTCATTAGGTTGTCGCTGTGTTTTCGAGATGTGCGTTAAAAAGATGCGAGAGAGGGAAGTGTGTTCCTGGCAGGATAGTGTGACCGCATCGGATGATATTTTGATGAAGGAAGTCAGAGCCGGCCTCGTTAACCAGCAGTCAGATCGGCTGTAAAGCGATGAGTAGAGCAGAGTGTGTGTGCGCACTCTTGTTTGTGTGTGTGTAGGTGTTGGAGGGGTCTTGGCTAAAACATTTCAAGATGGCCCATTACCCGGGGCAGGCCCATCCCCTCCCGACACTAGGATTCCTCTGTGCTGACCCCCTCTCCTCCACCCCTCCACCTCTCAGCCCCTCTGTCCCAGAGGCCCCCAGCCTCATCCTGCCAAGTGTACGGTTCCAAAGTAACGATGAAGCTGCCTGCGTGTGAAAATATTGAATTGCAAAAACATCCCTGGGTGAGAGGGTGTGTGAATGGAGCTTTCAGCACTGGGCCCGACCCCGGCCCTGTGCTACTGACTGACGGACAACAAATGGCATTTTGTGTCCAGAGAAAGAGGGGACAGAGAGGGGAAAAGAAGATAAGAGACATAGAGGAACTTAGTGGTAGTGGTAGTGGTGGGAGGGGGGGGGGGGGGTTGGAGGTTTTTCAGGCCTCTTCAGTCTGGGGCCCTATATGCAGGTCTGAAATGCCTTATCACATGACCCGTCTGACCTTTGGCCCCCACTCAGCTCAGGCTGTCAGGCTGCTCTCGAGTGGGGAGCACAAAGCCCCCCAGCCTCAAAGGCCACCATTCACCCCCCATGCAGCCCTACTCCAAAGGTAATAGGTAAAAGTAATGTCAGTGACCTCCACTTTCCCTCGAGCTGCAGGAGGGCAAAACTCTTAAGATCCCCTGATAGTGTCAGAAGGTGGCCATTTTGGCTCCTTATCCACTGCCTCTACTTAGCTCCTGAGCTGAGATGAAGTGTAAAGCAAACGGAACCACCTCTTTTATGGCAAAACTATTCCATTCTTAAGAGACAATTTTCATATATCCTCGTCTTCAAACTGATGGGAAATGATATGAAAAATGATAGAAATATTCTAAAAACAACACTGGCTTGTTTTCAGTCGAAATCACTGGGAATATGGTTGTGTAACTCGACTTCATGTCTTATCTAAGTATGTGTGTGTGGGACATTAGTGCATTTCTGATGTCTCCGAGGACTGGCTGGGTCACAGTATGACCGTAACCTCCTGTCTCGCTTTGCAACCCACACACTGGCATCTCTCTCTGTGTCTCTCTCCTGACCAGTCCTAGGATTCTTTCTTCTCCTCTCTTCTTCCCCTCCTTCTCTGGAACACTGGAGTTTCTCTCTCTCTCCGGTCTCCTTTGAAAAGATGCGGCGTCTTTGTCCGGCCTGATAAAGGATGCCATAGTTCCCCTTTTCCCCTTCTTTGTGGCCCGGGGCTGGCGGCTCCTGTAGAAGTGCAAATGGTATCCTCTCGGAGGGGCTATCCCCGCGGGCCCTGGAGGGCCCTCTCTCTCCTCCAGGCTTGGCTAATTACCGCCCCGCTCCCCTCCGCAGCCCCCACCAGCTCCCTGGTCCCTGGAACCATGGACGGCACATTCCCACAACCAGCACCTGGCCTTCTTTTCTCCTGGCCCGCTTTGATGGCTGACACCCCAGCCTACCCCTCCCTCCTTCCTCATCCTCTTCTTCTCTCCGGCCCACTACCTCATCTCTCTTTCTCTCCATCCCTGTAACTTCTCTCTCTCACTGACTCTCATTACCAGAGGTTTTAAATTGCTTTCTGACCCTGACAAACTGCTCTTGTTGAAAAGGGAGATGTCGAGGAGGAAGGGCAGCGGATGTGAACAGGAAATGGAAGAGCTGAGGGGTACAGTAGAACGTTTTTATGTGTGTATTTATTATTTATTTGATTCTTCACGTTTGCACAAGGAGCATCCAAACCCTAAATTACCCCCTTGGGAGACTTTTTTTATGGTATTTTGAAAAAAAGGGGGGCAAATCTGTGTACTCATCAAGATCTCACCTTAAAATAAACAACTTGTCCAGATGTGGTCAAGTCACCCACAAAAAGGTGTTTTTCAATAATCGTAAAATAATAAAATGGATTTATTTACATGATTTGTACATCTTCAGAGAATGATGTTGCATCTCACACACACACACACACACACACACATACACACACACACACACACACACACACACACACACACACACACACACACACACACACACACACACACACACACACACACACACACACACACACACACACACACACACACACACACACACACACACACACACACACACACACACACACACACACACACACACACACACACACACACACACACACACACATATCTAATTTACTTGCATATGTGTGTTCTGCTAGCTGTAGGCCTAATCAATAACCTGCCCCAGTGGATTTCACCAATTCATAGCTCGCCGTTGTGCAGTCGAGCAATCCCAGCGAGGGCCTTTGGACAGCTTTCTGAGGAAAACAAATAGCTCTATTACAAGCTCGCGTCTCTGTGATGCTCTGAGTCCCAAAGGCAAAGTGCCCATCCTGTATTAATTGTATGTTCCCTGCACAGGACAGTGAGATATTTCTAGCAAAACACAGCGTCATCGAGAAGAGTTCAGAAAGGATTGCATTGAATATGTGAGGGAGTATTACATACATGTATTGTTTGATTAACACGTTTGTATAACATGGGACATGATGAGTGATGACACTTTTTGGGTTGTTGTTGCTCTAATGAGTGTATTCTGAATATCAGTCTAAATTGACTTTTAATGAAACATGCATGGTGGCAAGAAGTCATCTTTTTCTTTTGACTCTTTCCAGTAAAAGAAAGAACAACAGAAACACAAAAAGATTCCCCTGTTCAGCACAGCAGTGGTCACATGCCCTGCTGACTCTGATGCGGACGGTAGCCGAGTGCACACACCCAGACCTGTTACACGAGGCTTTGGTTTGTAAGACTGGGACCAGCTTACACTCTAAAAACAAATGCCTTGGCTCAACAAAGAAAATCAACGCAGCAGTTTGCATCGATGTTTATTGAGTTGAGACAACTTCTAATGAAATTGTGTTAAAGCAACAAAGTTATTTGAGTTAGGGGAGAAGGCTTTTCTTCTACAATCAGAGGTGTTTTTAATTACCACTTACTTAATAGTTGGTTTTGAAGTTGATTACTCAAAAGATTAAGTTGTTCCGACTAGTTTTACCACATGATTTAAAATGAATTTTAAGTTGTATGTACTTAATTACCCTCATTCGGGACACACATTTTTAAGTTGATTACTCCAAAAATTAAGTTGCTCCAACTTGTTTTACCGTATGATTTAAAAGGAATGTTAAGTTGTATGTACTTAATTACCATCATTGTGAACACACATTTTTAAGTTGACAACCATTTATAAATTAAGTTGCTCCAAATATATTGTATTCAATAGTTTTTTTTCTTAGCTTTTTCATGTTTTTGCCTTTAAAGAAAGAAATTAATTGATTCCACAACAAAATTATATAATTTTTTTATTTGGAACTGCTGTTGTTTATTTCAACACATGATGTTTCAATCAGGAGAGAATTCATTTAGTTTGAACATTTATTGACACATGCCATATGATAAGGTGCATGAACACCTGAAATCACAGGTTTATTTTATAGTTTGGCTGCAGCACGGTGATTGGCTGCTGGAGAATGAGGTGAAATGTAATAGGTTAAAGAGAACGCCTGTGATGAGCTGATTATATGCAGCTGCAGAGTGAATGTATGTACACCCAGTCTTCCTGAAAGAACTTGCACTGAGCTTCATTTCAATCTTGAAAAAAAAAAATATATAGTTCTCTGGATACTTCAATTGTATTGTGCTATTTTTGAAAAAGGAAAAAAAGATAAATGACCTAAATGAATATATTCTGATTGGGTGACTTCCAACAACTTGCATTTCAATGACAACTCTAAATAACGATCAAGAAGCATGTCCTTGATCCTTGATCTGCTTCACCGAGATTCATTTTGAATAAAAAGCGATATCACAATAGTAACCAAAGTATTTTTATACTCACAGTAGCCTCTACTACTTTGTATTCTCTCACAGAACTATTCACAGTTTAAAGGCTTCTAATGTTGGTCAAACAACAATTTGCCTATCCAGTGCAAGTACAAGGCTATCTTCATGTGTTTAAGATGACACTCACCTTAAAATGTCCTTTGTATATTTCTATTTGTCTTAACTGTGGGAACTTGCCCAGGCATGTTGAGTGGGAGTGGACTTGAACTCCTTAACTCAAGGTGTAGAACAATTAAGTTATCAAGCCAATTGCATTACTTACTACAACTTGAATTTAGTTTTAAGTCAATTAACGCAGAAATCAGACTTCAAATTACACACAATGTTAAGTTGATGTAATTACCAACATTATTACGTCAACACAACTTATAAATGAATGTTTGCAACTTAAAATGTTTATCTAAATCAATTAACTCACATTTTTATCTTGCAACCATGCATTTAATTAAGTGGAGGTGAAAGGTCGCCTGAATTCCTTTTTAGAGTGTAGTATACAAACAACATTAATGCTCCTTGGATTTTAAAATAGAAAGACAATTGCCCAGTGAGCGTAAACAAATGCTTCAACTGCCTTTTAATGTTTTAACTGTGACTAGAAAAACACTGATGTGACATTTCCGGATCAACACACAATGGGATCAAATGTAGGAATTCGTAATGATCACTGCTATTGTCGCTGTCATTGTTGGTTTTATGATGCACAAATGATTGAATTCTTCTTTCTCTCAATGACGTGTACATCCTGTCTGCCATCCAGTCTGGACATCCCAAGTATCTCTCTGTTGCTGCTGTTTCCCGGCCACAGCTGCCCTGCCCTGTGCAGTTCACACATCATCACCTATAGGACTCGGATGATGTCATGAACATGAAGAGCGCTGCTTCTTTTTTGTCGGTCTCAAACATAACGACCATCAACTGGATGTTAGCTTTGAATGATATCTTCCAGGCATTAAAGTAAATGTCCACGTGTCAACTTTTGATTGATTTTAATGGAGAGTTTGCACGAATTTCCTCCATTGAAATCATTCCTTACTGGTGTAGAAGTAGCCTCAGTTACTCAGCATTTCTAGCATCTGATTTGTGCTGTGGAATTGGTGGGAATGTCAGAGAAATTCAATATTTTAAATGATATGATGGTTTTCTGTCTGTATTATTGTTGAACAAAAACAGATGCTTCTTAAACTTGAAGAAAAACCACCACCAATTTACCATTTGTGTTTCAACCAGTTGGATATGATTGTCTTTAAATCCTGAGATGGCACATTTAGAATTTCTATAGTCTGATGTTTCCCTCAACTTCCACCTCTCTCCTCATCAAGTCTAGCCACATCCTCTGTTTCGAGTACAGAAAAGGAAAGAGGAAGACGTTTCTGAATTGTGTTTTATGAGTGGTTGAAACTGCCACTTCTGCGGTTTTCATCAGTCCGCGCTGACCGTTCTACTCAAAGTTCCTGAGGTTTTCAAGACATGACAATTTAGCCATTTTAATTGGGAAGATGTTTTCCAAACAAATCCTTGCTCCCTGGGACCTGCAGGCTCGTTAAAATGACAAGGAGGGGCTGGAGATAAACAGCTTGGTGTTACGGTTATGTCTCTGTTTGAGCGCCACGTTGGCTTTGCAAATGTGTTTCTCTTCATTTCCTTAAATGCAGTAAAAGCTCACTTTGGATGACCGCAGGCGCGCACATGCACTGACGGAGGAATCTTGTTTTTCAACAGCACTGAAGAGCAGTTAGTGTCTAAGAATGGCACGGTGAAGCAGGGACAAAGCAAACAAAAGAGGCAGGTGGGAGAGGCTGCTGCTGGCCTGTCTCCATTGGCTCCATTTTAAAACTTTTTTAATAAGATGCAATGTCCTTTTATTTTTTATTTTGGATGACTTCAAAGATTAGCTTTTCTTAGACAGTTTTGTGAAAAAGAGCCCAAAATATAGATACAGTTTGTAACATGAGTCGTTCTTATTTGAATGAATAAGGCTTTATATTTTAACGGTAAGATCCAATCGAGACTTTCTACATCTATTATCGAGATGAATAGTTAAGGTCAGTATTCCGATCCCAAGGATTATACTCGGATTACATTTAAAGTAATATAATGAAATGTGTGGCCCCCTCTCTTCGTGCCGTTCATCTGCACCGCTCTTTCCCATTTTAATTAAAACTAGGTGTGAGGTTTGCCGACCTGTCTTTTGACACCTCGCTATTTATCTGTCGGACGCAGGCTCAGGGCAGAACCCCCGGAAAACAAGGGCAGATTTTTGTTTTCAGAGAACTGCAGAGGAACTTTGATGCCAAGTTCCTCTGCGGCAAAAGGCAAGGCCCCGACGAAGCACATCTGAGAGTACTTTGGTGAAATAACAGCAAATGTTTGTCTTGTATTGTATGGCACGCTGCAGGAGGAGCGCTAAAGCCCCTTCTTCCAGCGCCTAAAGCACCTCTTAATAAAATAGTCAAGAATAACTCCTTCACTTTAATCTTCCCCTCAGATTACTGCACTCAGGGCGGGAAATTAGCAGCAGGCCCATGCACTTCCCTTTTTTTTCTCTCACACTGTTACATCTTTATGTGCCTCCTTCTTACTCTCCTGCTCTTCTTTATCCATCTTCCTTTACATATTACATTTTTGTTTCCTGTCTAATTCTCTCTATCCCTCTTTGTGGTGGGCCAGATGAACTCTCCGTGGCAGAGGGGGGGGGGGGGCAGCTTTTTATTGGGTCAGTATTAGAAGCAACATGTGGCTAATGGGTGGCTGCATTTTCCATGGTCTGGTCCTCATCAGTGGGGAGAAGGGGCCTAAACAACTAAACATGGCCGTTGACAATTGATACGAGCTCTTTTAAGTGGATCTGCTTGGTTGAAGGGGGGGTGGGGCGGGGCGTGTGAGAGTGTGTGTGTGACCGAGCACACACGCATGTGTGTGCACCTTTGCATGCTAATTCGGACGCTAACGGACGCACACAAGCACCTTTGGGGAGCGTCCATACTAGAATGTGTGTGTCTGTGTGTGTGTCCCTTGTGTCCAGGAGTGTAACCCACACCTTGAGTACGGTAGCTGCGGTAGCTTTGAGCATGGTTCGTCCCGCCGTCTGATCCTCGTAACCAGAACTCCTTCTTTACTGCTTCCTGTCCGCTTGGCCCTCCTTCCCCCTTGCCCGCCTGCCATCTGGGTCTGCCACACGCACACACACACACACACACACACACACACACACACACACACACACACACACACACACACACACACACACACACACACACACACACACACACACACACACACACACACACACACACACACACACACACACACACACACACACACACACACACACACACACACACACACACACACACACACACACACTAACATGGTTAGGACAGGGGTCCTCGTGCTCTAACCTGCTTCTTTAAATTTCAACTGCACCTTTGAAACCAATATCGCACAGAGGAGAAGCGATAAATGGACTCTACCATCTATGTTCTCTATTTCTCTCGGTTTTCTTTTGTCCTGACATGAGGACGTTAAACCGTTTCTTTTCTCTAAAGCCCTATTTGTTACAATTATATTTTAATTCAGAGATCATAGCAAAGTTGAACAGTATACATGAAGCTCTTATCAGGGTGTGTTTCAAAATAATCATATTCAAAGAGGTTTCAAACGGATACAAACGAATGCCTGGAAGGTCATTTTGTGTTGGAAATGAAATACAGCTCTCCTCTCAACTTTCACTTGGATATAGGACTTTGAATTCAGTGGTCTTTTGTATCAGTATTGAATGATTGTTGATATCAATGCATCTTATCTTCAAGGCCATACCATTGAGTCTTGGCTCTCAAGAATACTGGGAATCAGAATTGATTATTGTCTTCATAATTGGTAGTGGATAAAACGTATACTAGCATCAAAGCCTGGACAATGAAATGCAAGTATCTACATTACGTACCTGTGGAGATAGCGTTTCTGAGCAGGGGGCACTGCGGGTTTACAGTATCAGGGGTTCTGGTTGACACTTTGATCACTTCCTCCCCTCTTCAAACCTTCATTGTGTTCAAGATCAGATCAGATCACACACACACACACACACACACACAGATACACATGCACACACACCACAGGTGGAAGGGGCCGTGTCAGGTGTAGTGGGGGACAATGCGGGGATGCGTAGCAGCGAGCCGCCTGGTGTCTGTGACAGTGACGGCGGCAGTGCGCTCCTCAAAGCGGCTCCTCTCCTCTTTCAGCACCTACTGTCACAGAGTGTGTGAGGAACATCGCTGGCCAACAAGATAGACAGTTACTGAACAATAGTTTTGACCACTTTGCACATTAGTGATGATGTCATTTACCTGACAAAA
Source organism: Pseudochaenichthys georgianus (assembly GCF_902827115.2). Taxonomy (NCBI): domain Eukaryota; kingdom Metazoa; phylum Chordata; class Actinopteri; order Perciformes; family Channichthyidae; genus Pseudochaenichthys; species Pseudochaenichthys georgianus. Next base: position 25,393,896 of record NC_047509.1, read on the forward strand.
ATAGTTGAAGACAATTGCAAATAAACTAATTAGTACATTCATTATTTCCATGTGGGTGTCCCAGATTATTTTGACTGATTCATGATTTGATCAAAAGCCATCAGGGCTTGTGTGTTTTGTCGCTGTAGTTATGTATTGGATTTAGGCCTATTTTGTCCCTTTTTTAAAACAGCTGGAATAAAAAGCCTGGCTGCAGAGAGGTGTGAATACCTGAAAAGTGGATAAATAGAATTGTTTTCACAGGTTGTTCATGAGACGATGAGGGAATAAACAGAGTGGGAACGGGAAAAAATGACTACTAATTTATTTCCAGTGCCGCAGGTGCCTGCTCCCAGCTTATTGGTTTGTTGGATGACTCTTTTCCTCTAAAGAGGGCAATTTGTGTCCCTCTCTCCTCTCTCTCAGGAGGAGAGGGCTGAAGTGGCTGGCTTATTTTTGCGGGGTCTCGTGGTCTTGACTTGTGGTGACATATTAATTGAGTGGTTCCTCTAAAGAAAAGAAAGGCCAATGTCACGATTGGTCAGATGTTGTTTGTAGAGCTTTGAAAATTGGTTTTGTTTGGCTGGAAAAGCTCTCAGGTGTTTATTTACACATCAGAAAGTTTCAAATGGCAGCTGGCTCTCTGCCGTTTTCTGTACGCGTGTTTGTGTGTCTGTCTGGATGCATATGTGCCGTGTTTGCTCACTTCTGTACATGCCAGCTGTGTGGGGCATGTTTGCATGCTAGAGATAAAGACCGGTGGAGACGGAGACAGAAGAGAGGAGGTGAGCGAGACAGTTTTCTCTGGCCACCTGCCTCTTAGGTTTCCAGCTGGTTGTCCTCCCTGTCTTCTTCATCCATTATTGACCGCATTCGTTCATACCAGCTTCTAGAAGTCATCACGACTTCTGTGTGTTTTTTCCCAACTTTTCTCCGTGGAGTGTGTGTGTGTGTGTGTGTGTGTGTGTGTGTGTGTGTGTGTGTGTGTGTGTGTTTGTGTGTGTGTGTGTGTGTGTTTGCATGTTGGCATGATCTCTTCAATGCGGATGAGGTTACCACTGTAGAATAAAAACTGTTATCGGGATAATTCGCAGATGTGTAAGTTGTTTCTACATCAATGGTGTTAAGTTGAAAGCTTGGTGCTAGATTCAGACACTATTACGTTATTACACACACACACACACACACACACACACACACACACACACACACACACACACACACACACACACACACACACACACACACACACACACACACACACACACACACACACACACACACACACACACACACACACACACACACACACACACACACACACACACACACACACACACACACACACACCCCCATACCATGTATACATCACTTCAGGGGACATTACATTGACTTACATGCATTTCCTGGAGACTTATCCTAACCTTAACCCTAACCAACACATGCCTAACCCTAACCCTTAACCTTAACCTTACCCTTACCCTAACCCTAATACTAAACCTAACCAAGTCTTCACCCTAAAATGAATGATTCCCCTCATGGGGACCTCCAATTTGTCCCCATAAGGGAGGCGAATCCCCACACGTGACTGTGTAAACAGATTTAGGTCCCCACAAGTATAGTAATGCTAGGCCACACACACACACACACACACACACACACACGCACGCACGCACGCACGCACGCACGCACGCACGCACGCACGCACGCACGCACGCACACACACACACACACACACACACACACACACACACACACACACACACACACACACACCAAGGAATAAGCAGAACGTATATGTGTAGTATATTTCCTGATACTCAAATGCAGAAGCTCAGCACAGCCAATGAGTGAGGGGAAGTAACTGCTCAGCCTCCTATCTAGTTACAACATACATGGTTACCAAGACAACAATTGTTTTAGCTGGCATCTGTGTGAAGAGGAACATTAAAATAACAACATGAGGCCTTAACAAATTAGCCAGTTGGAAAATGAAACATTTGTTCTGTGTTTGTTCTGGAGAGAATACATTCTTTTGGGAAAAGACAAATTAAAGTTTGCTTTATTTTCCATCTTATGCGATTTGGAAATGCTCTCTCGGGGTCCTAGAATAACATTTTGTATTTTACAACATAGGATGCAAGTATGGGAGTTTTTTTGTTAACCTAATAGCTGATTGAAGGAAAGACATCGTTAATCTTAAATTTGGACACAACCAAAATAGAAAGAACACACGCTTGAGTAGAGTAGAGAAAAGTAAGTATGTAAAGTATAGAAAACAGAAACGTTCTAAACGTGTAGGCTGCTAAATGATCCATGCATTAGCTGTGTTTTAATGAAGTGAGACTGATCTCTCTCTCTCTCCTTCTCTGTGTCTCTGCTCAACTGAAGTATCAATAATAAGATTTATCGGTCTTCCCCCCGCAGCCTTGATTCAATTATCTTCATCTCTCTCCCTCTTTCTCTTCCTCTGGCTCCCTCCCTACATGCCCCTTCGCTGTGGATCCGTTTCCAATTGAAGGCAGGTCATGCTTTGTGTTTCTATTTGTCATGACAGGGTTCCTTAACGAGTGGAGGCTCCCTTCCACTGCAGCTTAATCTGATCTGGAGGGAGGGCGGGAGGGAGGGATGAAGGTGGGGGTAACCAGGTAAAAGTGGGGTCACAAGTAGTTTACCTCCAACTCCTCATTGTCTGCATTTCCCCTTTTTAGGGAAATTAGATTTGCGTGATCCCTCCTCCTCCCCCTTTTCCAAATGTGTGTTTCGTGTCCAATTTTAGGCTTTTGAAGTTTGAAGGGTCCCTTAACCATCCACATGGCCATCTCAGCCAAGCCCCCCCCCCCCCCTTTATCTGGCCTCCACCTACTTCCAGACATACCTCATTACCTGAGGCTGTATTGGAGGAACGATTGGCGGCTAATCAAATTGACTCTGCAGGTTTTCTGCCAGCAGAAGAACTGGCGGCCATCGAGGGGTCATTGGTTCAATGCTAGGCTTCAGAAAAACTTCACAAGGTGGAAAAAACTCTTGAGTAAAACAAAAGATAGCCTTTCATTTTCAAAAGGTGTGTAACATATCATGTTGTCCTGTGAAGAACACATTCGTCAACTGGTGGCACCAGGTTCAGCTTCTTCATTTGATTCCAAAAATGTTGCAAACCTGTTTTTACACTTGACTGGAAAAGTTGTCATATGGAGAAACAGAAATGTGATAAATGCTGATGAAAACATGTTGTACAAACATATACATTGTAGTACCTCTACGTCTTTGACACTAGATAAAGCATTACTACCATCCTGCAACTCTACCAGAAATAGGTATAAAATAAAAAAACCTTAATGAACATAGATTAAAAACATTCATTTATCAGAGTTACTGGTGCACAGGCTAGTATATAGTCGTACATAGGCCTGCATAAAGGTCGTTAATGAGAACTCTTATTGTTGCTGTAATTTCCGAAATGAACTGAAAGCTTCTCTTGAATCTGAAACCACCGGTTCTGTGAGCTAACACGAAGGCATCCCATCAAAACACTCAAAGGGAAAGCGAGTGAGGTACAGAGTAAATTCAGAGAGACAGAGTTGAGTCTGTTTACAATTGGCAGGTCTGGAGTGTGAACATCTTGAGGTGAGCCTCTGGCTAATTTCACAGAAGCTGTGAATGAAGTCTTTCTTTTGGCCTGTGCTATGCTAATAGCTGCATGCATACACACATATGCAGTAAGTGCGCACATGCAAAAAACCCTCCTCCCTCAGAAAAACACACACTTGAATTTACACACACATCACTTGTAAGTGCACATGAGAGATGAGGCAGGGCAGTGCAGCTGTTGGAGCAGCCACAGGCATTAGCTGGTACAGTTCTGTATATTGAGGGGGGGGGGTCGGCCTTGTTTTTAGGGTTGCTAGCCATTTGCACTGCTCTTGGATTTCCACAGGGAGCACTGGGTATGTGATAGATACCAAGCATCTGTCTTATTGCTCAGCCCCGGACGTGGATTTTTAAATTAGTCAGAAGGAGGTTGGATGTACATTTCTGTTGGGTGGATTACATGCGGAGGAAATATCCCTGGCCTTAGGTCTTACTAGGCACTGTGAGGGAAAATCTGTGTCAAATGAGTTACCATGTGTTACATATTTTATCCATTTTGCTGACACTTTTATTCAAAGTGACCTACAGCAAGCTGCTGACAACGAATAAGAAGTTCAGTTTTACACACCACTTGGATGCTGGTGGGCTTTGGTTCTAGGAGTCAAAGGTGACGTTTAAGTTAGGGTCACTTCCCCCCACCACATGGCCACCCTGATGCATCATTTTAACACAGTGATGCCTACTGTATGACATTTCCATACAGGAATAATAAGGCTTCTGTTATAGATGATCGTTATCAACATGCCTGGATGGAGTCTTTGTGTGGCAGCTGTCAGCAGCCTCATCTACAATGGCTGTTTCACACACACACACCACTATTGGCATATTTATGATCTGTCTTGGGATGGCTCTAAATTCACGAATTGTTCCCTTCCACTGCTCAGTCGTAAAAGTTGTCCAGTTTGGAGAGCTCCAAAAAGCAACCTTGACATGCGGGGAGTGAATAATTTTACAGCGTATTGTTGAACCCACCATTTACATCTCACAAATCACCAGTTTGTCTGTTTTTATTTTCTGACAGACAATTACAACTGAAAGGAGGAAAACATCAGTCAGTTTTATTTCCCTCGAAGGCGAACATTATTCTCCCTGTGGTTGTGATCATGGTGAGTGTGTGACAGCTCTTTTGACCTTTCCACAGTGGGTATGCCCATGCCCGCCCCTCTGTGGCCCTTCCTTTGGGCCCGAAAACACTAGAGTGCGACTGATCTTTATGATGAAGGCCCTAAAGTAGTGTATTTATATGTGGGAGGGAGCAATACAAAGCATCAACATGTTTTATATATGTGTATTTGTTGGCATAGGGCAGCAGAAAGACATGTCATCTTTGGTGAGCGTCCCCTGGCGTTTGGCTCCGCGTTGACCTCTCACCCAAATTAAACTTCCACATTTCTCCCCCCCCTCTCCTCGCCTCTCCTCGCCTCCCTCACCCTCTCTCCACTGCCCACTGCCAGGCACTTTTGTTTTCACATGGCTGACTTCTCAGGGAACACGCTCATATTTGTGGCTTTTGGGGTTGGCAGCAGAGTGTGCAGCGCCTGTCAAGCTTTTTCACTCCGACTAACCCCAGCTCCCAAATTGAACCGTTCAGTCATTTCCTGTCATCCCCCTCAACCACCTCCCTTTCCCATATTTGCCAATAATGTAAAATATCATTGTTGAGTTCACCAGGGCTAAACATCATGTTCTGTAGTTTGTCTTTTCCTCTGCATAGTAGTCGCCCACGCTAAAAGTTGGTCACTGAAAACCTCTCAAAATCCAGATAAGAAATTGACGGACAGCTCGTGGAGCCTTCAGCCCTTTTGGCTCCCGAAGAATACATTAGTTTGACCTACAAAGCATAAGCAAACATTTTGGTCTTACTGAGTACCCGCAAAACTGTTAGCATGAGCGCAGGGTTAGAGCAATCCTCCACAAATAGGCCCGGGCTCATCCAAAGCATATCCCTGAATGTGAGGGAGAGGAAGAGACATGCAGAAAGAAAAGGCAGAGCGCAAGATAGTTATCTGAAGTGAGGTCAGAAATGAAACATGTCATAGCAAATTAGAGCCATGCTGTTTGAATTACCCGGGCCTGCTTCTTAAAGAGCAGCCTGCCCATGAAAAAAAAAAAAAAAAGTGGGCAGAGAGCGTGATGGAGAAAGAAACACCAGAGACAGACAGAGGGAAAAATGGGAAAAAGAAAGACACGCGAGGTAATTTACAGCGGGAGCAAAAGAGATAAAGACCTAGGAAGATATGAAAAGAAAGAATAACAGTTAGCAGGAGAGAAAACAGAGGGAGGGAGAGAGAGGCCTGACAGTAAAAAAATAATGTTTTCTCTGGAACAAATAATGTGACTCGGGCTGAGTCATGGGCCTGCCGAGGAATGATGATGATGATGATGATGATGATGATGATGATGATGATGATGATCATGATCATGATGATGATGAGAAGAAACCTTGGACTCATTCCTGCTTGGAGCTAAGTTTGGGGCATCATTTACCAAACTACTGGAGAGGGGCCCCTGCGTGTTGTGTGTGTGCAATAATAACCACATTCTCTAAGCATCTTCGGCCACCGGGGCCTGTTTTTATAGCTGGGAACAGGGATGGGCCAACACTCGTTAGGAAGACTATTTCGGAAGATGGGAGAGAAAAAGAAAACTGAGGGCTGGAGGGGCGAAGGATGACCAGAAGGGGGTGTGCAGAGGGGGGACATGGAGCCCACAGGCTGGCCCCTGCAACTGTGATGTGTTGAGCGAGAGATGAGCTGGCCTTCTTTGGGAAACGGCCTCCTGAGATCTCTGCATGTCTCCCGGACGATATTTCACAACTCTGAAGAAGGGAAAAACACTGAGAACGCATCGTGAGAAGTGACAAATGGAGAGGCAAGACTGCTGGCTCGAAATCACCTGATAGAATACGTCACATTAGATATATCATGGTGTTTTTTAATTAATTTAACATCTCCTGTCTCCTTTTGTCTTCTCTTCTCTGCGTGAAATGACACAATTTCATCTTTCACTCTCCATAAATCGCCCTCAAATGTGTTTTGTTCGGTTTCCTAGCAAAGAGAGAGTCATCACACAACCACACATTATATCTATGTGGTTATCTCTGTGTGTGTGCAAGACGGAGTTGAGAGTGATATCTTGGTTTCAGCTTATTGCGTCGCCACAAAGACAGGTATTAAAGTGATGGGAAACACACTCGTGCACACAGAGGGAAAGAGTACGACACAAGCAGGGGATAAGCTGAGCTGGTAATCTTGCCTTCAACAAAGGAATGCATTTATGAGACACGTGTGTTTGTGTGTGCCCGTATGTGTGTGTAAAGTTGTGGGGCTGTGACTGTGTATGCACCCGGCCACAAAGTAAGTATCTCATTTTCCGTTTGTATTGTGTAGCCGTCCACCGCAGTGTAAGTCATGCCATCGTAAACACAAGGGGGGACAGGCGTCTTTGAATAGCAGCAGTGTGCGTTGGAAGACATCAGGCGGTGAATCCATCAAGTTACCACTGACAGGCCCAGCGATGGGAAATAAATATTTACTCTAAGCTTCCCCAAATCACATCCAGAGGTTTCTCCCTGCTCTTTTTGTCTCTTCTCTTGACCGCCATTTCTGTCAATGTATTTTAATCCAGCGGTCTCTTTGTTCCTGTCCTCTTCTCTTTGATTCCTTTTATCTCTATCTATGTTTTATTGACCCTCATTCAATCCATCATGGTTCCCCAAAAACACACAGAAAAGCAGGGGCCCTTGTAGACGGGGAACACAGGTCATGTTTCCTCTCAAGCACACACACGCACACCAACTCACAGGAGTACAAACATATACACAAACATGCCCACCGCACACACAAATGCACGCACGGTCAGCCTGAGATATCCATCTGGGGTTTGTCATGTCAGACATGGCCCATGTCTCTCTCTTCTGTAATTATGGCAGTATTTATTTTTTCAGATCGTCCCGCTGGGTTAGGAGCGTCCCGTGGTGTGGTTTGGACGTGGAAGCACACTCTGCTCAAGACGTCCAGCTTAGCAGTAAAAAAGGACTCACAGTACATTGACTAGAAATGTGTAACCCGTAATTCAAAGATTTTATGTAATGTGGAGGAAGTGTGTGTGTGTGTGTGTGTGTGTGTGTGTGTGTGTGTGTGTGTGTGTGTGTGTGTGTGTGTGTGTGTGTGTGTGTGTGTGTGTGTGTGTGTGTGTGTGTGTGTGTGTGTGTGTGTGTGAGAGAGAGAGTGTTTGTGCACAGCTGTGAATGCAAATGTAGGAGAAAAGGAATGAAGAGTTCTAACTCTAGCGGAGTAAAAGCTCGACAGATTGACTCTCGCCAATGCCAAGAGAGAGATTTGATATGTTAATGTCTCATTGCATTACATAACACTTATAACCTTCCCATAACGCCTGACTGACTTTTTAACAACCTCTGCATGTGCAGTGTATTTATAACCTCAGACCGTGTTGCCTCACACAACGCTTTCAAGTCAATGTCTGTCAATTTCGTTGAAACTATTAAATCAAACAAAACACACTTTTCTTTACCTACGGGTCTGAAGAAATTGAGATGGTACTTTATATTTGTATTCACCAACCAAGAAGAATCAACAGAGTAATTGATAATTCAACTATTTGATCGTGCATTTATTTGTATGTTTTTATTCTTCTTATAAACTTGGGTTCATAGTTCATTCGATCATTACTAACTGAGTCATAAGCATATCTTTTATCTTTTGGCAAATGCAATTTTTCTATTTTCACTTTTTAAATGTTGTGTGTTCCCCTTTAACATAACTTACATGCTAGTGTTTTGCACTCAGGGATGTCATGACAAGTCAACAGGTGTTCAGACCGGATTGAAACAATTCACATTGAACACAATAGAATAGAAATGTCCAATTTGAATTATAAGTCATAGTTTAAAGTTCATATTGGGTTAAAGCAATTCAATTAAACAGGACTTTCGTACCTGTCTGATTGTTTGTGTTGAGCTCATGTCTAAAGTTCTTGTCCTGGTATCTGGAGAATAATCATGAAGTTGAATAAAGACGTTTATAAAAGGGCTGTTGTATTAGGAATCATGCAGGTAACCTCATCCGAACCCTGACCATTACTAGTTTCTGGAAAACTGTCTCTTCTAACCTTTCCTCTTTTCCTGTGGGCTGCACACTCAGTAATGACTGCGTGTGTGTTTTTTTGTGTGGGTGTCTGTCTCCCCAGCTGAAGGGAATCGCCCTCTGTCCCGGGCACACTCAATGAACTTGGCACTCACGCCACCTTTTTCACGGCACTCTGGCTTCCTTTCACTTTTTCTTCCCTGTCTTTCTGTCTCCTCATTTCACTCCATCTACAACTACAAATCCTTTTCCCTCTCACTGTCTTTTTATCACTTCTCCAAGCTGCCTTACTTCTCTCTTGACAAAAAACTCAGATGAGTCCCCTTGAAAAAAGAAATAAAAACCCAACAAGATATAGATAATGGCTAGTGTCCAATCGGCCTGCGATGCTAATCAGCGACCATCGTGGGAAAAGCGCAGGGGGACAGGGGCGGCGGCAGTGGTGGAGTTGGTGGTAAGAGGAAAACCAGGCCCATTGTCCCGGGGAGATTAAAGTCCCCGAAAAGGCGGCATTGTCCACCGACAGGGATAAATCTTCCTCCTCCCGTCACTCAGGCCCTGAATTCAATTCTCCTCAACCCCTCCTAAAAGAGAGGCTTATCTCCCGCTCAATAGCTTGTTACGCTACAAGCCAGGCAGGAATGCACCAAGTTGTATCCCTGACACCCGCTCACTGAGTTAAAAAGGAATTAGGGGGGGTGCAAAAGAGCGAGTGAGGGAAAGTGAGTGGCTGAATTGCGACCTCTATTTCGCGAGAGGATGTGCGCTGGGAGGCAGAGTGAGGTGCCAACAGAGGCTGACACAAGGAGAGGGGACTAGAGAGCGAGATTGATTGACTGCTGCCGGGGGATTGAGGCCATGGGGAAGAATAGCGCCCTGCTCAGCCGGCTTTCTGCGGGGCTGCGAGCAGCATGGTAAACTGCTGCCCCATTGGAGGGCAGACAGAGGAGCCCCAGCGGAAGAAACCACTTGGGAGCTGCTGGCATGCGGTCTGGATGCCACCTAACAAACTCCCCCCCCTCCTTCCCTTTCCTTTGCCCACTATTGCTACAGCAGCATCTCTGTAACTCCAGTCCAGGGGGCATCACCAGTTGCTAAGACCCACTGCTTCACAACACTTGGATGCCCCACATCCCCTCCAAATGGATTCAATTCAGACCCCCCTGGTCTCACAAAAAGGGATAGACAGAAACAGAGAAAGGATGGTTGGCAAATAAAAAGAACTTGTGCTAGACTCGGACCCATAGTCCTGCTCTGTTTGGCCCAAACAGAAAAACAAGCCCTGCATCCCCATTGTTCACCCCTTTCTGCCTTTCTCTTACACCCATTGGCGCTATCTCCGGGAAAAGACACAAAAAGATAGAAGCGAGAAAGGGAGAGAAATGGAGGGTGAGAGAGGGAGTTATCGATATAACACTCAGTGAATGCCCCTTCTCTTTACCACTTCTTAGAAAACAAGATTTCCCCCCTCCTTTGCCCCTCCGTACCCCTCCGTACCCTCCTCCTGTTGCCCCTTGTATGAAAAAAAACAGGATTTTTCCGCTTTGCCACCAATTTCCACATTTGTTGTTTCTGCCCACTCTGTCCTCGCTTTCACAATGCACCCCCCCCCCCCTTCTCTGTAGCCCCCATTTACTGTGACTTGGCTCCACTTAATGACGGGGCTTACACCTGCTTACAGGATTAAATTAATTAGCACGAAACGGGGATTGGTGGAGGGAGTTGGGTGCGAAGAAGAGGAAGAGGTGGGGGGGTGGCAGAGTGAGTACAACAACAGGGGGTCAGGAGAAAAGTACAGCAGGAAGAAGGCACAATAAAGAACGGGCCGCTTGGTGGCTGCCGCTGGGCCTCATGTTCTGCCGGATGCTGGGGGTGGTAGTGGGAGTCGGAGGGGGGTGATGGCTTGTGTTCAATAGAGGAAATGGGGTTGGCCAAAAGGACGGGGAGAATTGCGCTGTTGGTTGGTGGTTGGGGACTCCTGGACAATGTTTGGGTGCGCAGGGTCAAAGGTGACAGCCGCCATTGTGGGGATACGTCTGGTTCGTGTTCCTTGTTCACAGCAGAACAGAGCTACCTCGAGGTTATACGATGAATCTAAGGAGATGCAAAGGAGAGAACAGGACTCTAAATGTGCGCATGAGAAGGCAACATCTGCAGTTGAACCGCTCCCAATTTATCAACATGCAAATGAGGAGTCACAAGTCATGTCGACTGGCTAAAAACATGGTATAAAAAAAACAATACGATGCTTAACAATAAATAAATAAAAAAAGACTAGTACGCCTTTTTGATTAAGGCGTCAAATTCCCGCCAAGATTCTTCATTATTTGCATCGTAAATCCCCATTTTGTATCCCACATCTGACTCCAAACGCCAAATGTCACGCACTCTGAAGTATGCAACGTGTTTACACATTTCCACTTTTGGTTGAAACAGGGTTCTATATTGTATTCTTTATTTCGGAAGAGGTTTATACAAATGTACAGGCCTCAGCTTTGCCCATCCGCTTCTCTTTGGGCTGGGCTGTCATCTGTCTCATGTCTCATGACCTCAGCCTCCTCTCCGTCCCTCTCTATCTCTGTCCCACTCGAGCAGCGAGATGTGCGGTTAGAAGGCTGGATCCATCACGATAAGCACTTGCAGATGCTCTGCTAGCCCGGTCATGCTAGCAGAGCTTGGGAAATATTGCATTTTCTCTGTATGACTGTTGACAGAAAGATAAACTGTCTGTATTGAATAGGGGGATCTTCCTGGTGTCTGTCATCAATGTCAGTTCAGCATTTAAATGAGAAAGCTTTCTGCCAGTTGTTCCTAAATGGGAGGCATTTGGATGGTAGCACACACACACACACACACACACACACACACACACACACACACACACACACACACACACACACACACACACACACACACACACACACACACACACACACACACACACACACACACACACACACACACACACACACACACACACACACACACACACATATTATACAGTATACACAAACACATAGGGTTGTCCTCGCATGCAAGTTACAGCAATGGTCACATAACTGTAGATTACACACAGTATACTCTTGCCATTCAATAACCACATGTGCTATCAGTGTCCTTGAATATCTACCTGTCCTATTTGGGTCATTCAATTTGGGTAGGAGACTTTTAAATACAAATCACAGTGCAATGTTATACACACACACACACACACACACACACACACACACACACACACACACACACACACACACACACACACACACTCACACACACACACACACACACCACACACACACACGACCTAGTTGATGACAGATGTGGTGTGGTCCGGCCCATTGCGTGGCAGTGGTCACTTCAATCCCTTCCATATGACAGTGATTACGCAGGACGCACATAATGCTTGTAGATCCCTGCACTGCCATAAGACACACACAAAGGCCAGGACACACACATAAGCACACGCACCCCCCTCCAAACCCCCACTCGCTCAGGCTTATCACATTCTGTACCTATATTAACAAACAGCTAAGCTAATTGCTTTCCGTTATTAGTGCGTATGACAGAACACTCTCTTTGTGTTTAGCTGTGCACTTGCAGAGTCGGTGGATTGCAGAATGACTGACTGGGTTTTTGTGAGCAACAGATTTGGGAACTGCTTGAATAAGGAAGTTATACAACAAACAAACACTGTTATGAAATGTAATATATACTTAATTTTGTTTTTATATGAACATATTTGTTTTACTTTGTTCATAAATTGGATACTGAGGGTTTCACTTGTGGAGCAGGTGGTTGTATTTGTGATGTTTTGGGGTCAGGGGCTTTGCTTGCTTCCAGGAGTCCTTGTGGGTCGGTTGGTGTGTGTTTGTGTGTGTGTGAGAGTTTACAGCTGTGACAGTGTGGCCTTGCCAAATCGGACCACGTGCTGATAACACATTGACAAGATACTGGCAGACAGTGTTGTGGATTTGTCATAACAGCTTATTCCATCAGCGGGTGAAAGCCAGCAGCAGAGAATAATGCAGAGGAGCTGGTGTGTTCGTGGAGACCTTAATGATAGACAACATGAGGAAACCCTGCTGAGAGATGTTTGTTTATTGTTCGCCTTATTACAGAATAAAGCAGTTCATGAATCAAGTGTTGGCAATAGAGGATTCTGTAGTTGCCGTCACCCTCACAAACTCTCTTAAAAGGTGTGTCTTTGATTCCTTTCTTCCTTCACTCTTTAAACTATGTTCTTCCTCCTCCATCAGTAGGGTTTTAGAGCACAGAGTTTAGATGACCCATTCCTAATCCCCTGCCGAATGCAATCAGCAGACACCGCTGGTAATAACTTTGACTCGTACACTTTCCCTCTTCTGTCTTTGCCCTACCTCTCTCTCTCTTTTACATCCCCTACCTCTCTCTCCTCTGATTATATCCTGCCTACCTTCCTACCTACTTTGTTGGACAAAGGTGGCCCAATGAATGGCTGTTCGCCCTGGTGTGATAAATCACATGCTCAAAATGTACTTTCATTCAGCAAACAGATTGTAAAAAGAGAGAAAAGGAGAGGAGGAAGGGGTTGGAGGAGGAGAAAGAGGCCCCTGCCTATCCTAGCTTTCCTTGAAGCCTTGATGACAGATGCAGAGAGGTCTCAGTGAGAGGTAGAACAGAGAAGATTTAATGAGACACTCTTTTCTGTTCCCCTTACCTTTTTTTTTTTAGAACATATCAGCAGATAACTTGTATTTTTAACTTGTAACTTTCATTTTTACTTGGACAATGCCGATTGGTCACCACAAATGTGCTTTCAGGCGTCTTTGTGTCTGTTGACTCTCTGGCATGATCCAACTGATGTCATTAAAACAACAAAATTAAAGGTGGCGGCCTCCAGATCTGCCATTTGGCCCAGCCACAAGATAAATTGCACACTCAATTTTAGCCTCAACGTAGGGGGCAAAAAAGACAAAAGCAACCAAGGGCCCAATGGCATCAAAGCGATTAGTGGCTGCCCAGGTAACCCCCCTCCCAACCCCAATTCTGCCCCACCCTCGTCCTCTCTCCTCTTATCAGGCTAATTGAAGACAAGCTCTTTGAGAAGGACGCACAATGGGACCAACGGTAGAGTGGCATTTGAGACTCAACGGGTGGACCGGAGAAAGGGAGATGCCGGGGTATTCTATAAGCACCCCCAACCACCTCCTCGTCTAAATCCCTTTCTCTGTCTTTCTTTTATCCCATGGCGTCTCATTCAATGCCCTACTTGACATAGCTCGACCTCTGAACCCAGAGTTTATGAACTGAAGCAGCAGCTATTTATTTGGTGTGGAACTAATGCGTGGTCGTACCATTGTGCGGAGATTTGGAGCAATGTTAGCATTGTGTTTGAGTTGCTGTGTGCTTGGATAAGCTGGTGGTCAGCAGACCTGGGTGCTAATACCGTTTCAAGAGCACTGACAGCTGGTGTTGAATTGTCATTTGTCAGAAAACCAATAAAGTTATGGCAAAAGGACAAACCCAAAGCTTTTTTTATTTAAATCAGGGTTACTCTTCCTTCAGGATTGCTGTTTGAGGTTTCCAAATTCCAAGAACAGGTCGAAGCTATCCGTCTTTAGGTCAATGGAAATGTTTAAAAGGCACCTGCCTTTTTGTAAGTGGAGGGCATTGCACTGCTCTCTCTCTCTCTCTCTCTCTCTCTCTCTCTCTCTCTCTCTCTCTCTCTCTCTCTCTCTCTCTCTCTCTCTCTCAGAGAAATGCCTGTCTCCACCCACTGAGTAAACAGCGTTAATCTTCATAATAAGAACATCATCATCATTCAGAGTTCAAAGGTGAGATTGTCAGTTCCTTCTTTGTCAAATCACCCTCTGTTGTGTTTAGCCCAGCCACTCTATCTGTTGATCTAGTTATATATGTCTGTACCGCAAAACTTAAGACAACACATTATTATAAATTCAACCATTAACAATGCATTTTTTTGATTTAGGAATATTTAAAATGATGACTCCTGAAAGTGAGGTTCTAACATTAAGCACTAACAAGAACCTGCAGCAACTATTATGAACATTACACAGTTGCTGATAAAGCCATATGAATATATTCTTAGGCTTTCATCAATAAGATGAGTGAAAAAAGACAAAGTCATAGATTAACAAGCCGTGGCCCGTCTATATGCAACCTGCTTGTTTGTGTGTGAAGGGAACAGGTTATGTTTTGAAGTGGTTGCGTTGCAGCAGTCTCTTTGGAGGACATGCAGCTCCAAGCAAACACAAGAGCTCTGCTTAAACAAACATGGGAGGACAGGAGAGCAAGACTAATGATGGGATCCACGCAGCTTACACACACATGTATAGACACACACATACACATACACAAATGCACGTATACACTCACAAACTCAGCAGAGCAAAGACGAGAGGAATTTGTCCCCGGAGGAGGAGTGGTTTGAGATAAAGTGTTGGTCTGAACAAGAGGACTTCTGGATGCCAAAAAGAGAGAACATCTGTTCAACATGCAAATGCGTTGGTATGATCAAATCCATCTTTGTTGCACCATTTCCCATGTTTTTCAGTTTCGATTGTTTTAGTGGCATGTGCTCGCTGTAACCTGCATTTCTGTGTCAGCGCGCGCGCGTCGGCACGTGCACAAGTCCACGACCGCCTGAGCGCCCTGACGGCATTGTGCGGCGGAGTCCTTGACAGAAGTGAATTAATCAGACCCCTCTGGCCCATTTGTCTCTATTTGGAGGGCTAATTGGAAAAGAAGCAGGTGTTAATAGAGAGAAGAGGGAGCCACAGTAAGAGTGTGTGTACGAGTGTGTGTTGTTCGTGTGTGTGTGTGTGTGTGTGTGTGTGTGTGTGTGTGTGTGTGTGTGTGTGTGTGTGTGTGTGTGTGTGTGTGTGTGTGTGTGTGTGTGCGTGCGTGTAATAGAAGTCTCAGAGCTAAGTTAACCAGACTTAATTTGGCTTGTTCAGGCTCCAGCCAACCTTACATCTTTCTCCTTCCTTATCTGAGGTGAAGGCGGTGCAGCGAGCGAGCGAGGGAAGGGAGGGAGGAATTAAAGTCGGGCCTTGTGCATGTTGGTTGGCTACTCTCTTGAACAAAACAAACTAGATTGTCCACACAGATGCTGCAGCAAACATACACCTTCTGTTTAGTGTGGGTTCATGTATAGAGGATGGGAAATGCGTCCCTGCCCTCTGCAGATATGTTTCCTCCACTGCTGGAGTACAGGATTGTTTGTTTGAGATGCTCCATTGCGAGTGTGTGGCGGGCCTGGGTCCCATCCTGCGAGCTGGCGATAAAGTTTGAACCTGTTTGGAAGCTCAATCAAAGAGACCCGCTAGCTTGTTAGCTCCCTGCATATTTAGCTGTCTAAGTGATGTCAGCAAGTTTTAATGGTCGGCAGCTTTTCTCAATTACGCAGGAGGGAGGAAAGCAAAGTGTGTGTGTGTGTGCGTGTGAGAGCATGTGTGTGTGTGAGAGAGTGTGTGTGTGTGTGTGTGTGTGTGTGTGTGTGTGTGTTTGATGTGGTGTTTACTCAGTTGAAAGCTGTCTCCTGTGTGGTCTCGCCACAGAGTTATCCCCCTCCGGATCACACACACGCTCACCTGAGGCATGTGTATGTATGTTTGTTGTGCGCGCGTTTGTGTGTATGTCTTCATGGAGACGAGTAGGTGTAAGTTCAACATGTGACGCATCTTTATGAATTGTTCGGGCATACTGCTCTTCCCACCAATGTCCGGTACACACATGTGAACACACACACACACACACACACACACACACACACACACACACACACACACACACACACACACACACACACACACACACACACACACACACACACACACACACACACACACACACACACACACACACACACACACACACACACACACACACACACAGCTACTTTAGTGTTTCTTCAGTAAGACAACCGCTTCTCAATTCACCGAACCATATGGCTGTATATCGAACGTTAATAAAATAGTAATTCATAAAAAATCATATTTATTTTCTCTTAGGAGACTATAAACCCATTCTAAATCATTAATTTATTAGATTAAGTGTTTTATGTTACAGCCAATCAGTCGTTACTGTCGTTCATCTCTTCATTCCTCCCTTTTCTGTCTACTTGCAGCTGTTTTTCCTCAACACAAGCAAATGCAAACAACGCTCATTGAAGGAGTGAAGAAAGCTGCGAAGGAGGAGTGTTACGTTTATTTGTGTGTTTTATTACACGTTTATTTGAGCAACGTTTTGTCTAAAATGTCCAAATCCCATATGTGTTTGTGTGTGTGCTAAAGGGTGTGTTAATGTGGCAAAATATGCATCTATGTGAACATTCTGCCCTCCTGAACCTGGGATGCCCCCTGACACACAAACACACACAGACACACACTCGCACACACACACCAGTCAGAAGTGGGATGGCTGCAGGCGGGGAGGCAGGTCGGCAGCGATTAGAGGGGCTGTGTGTGTAATGGTTGCCATGTGCGGACCCATCTCATCCACCATTACACACACGCACACGGCGCCCACCTCCCGAATCCCTCCAAGATACCGTACACTTTTAAAAACATTAGCCACTAATGCTTTAATGCCCTCGCGTCGACGTGGGGTTTGACTTGAGCTAAAATGGCAGACACAGAGGAATGCTGGCTTGTGTTTGCTTAGTGTATGAGGAAGGGCTCCGGCTTACTTTTGATTCAAACATGATGGAGCTATAGCCGAGCTGCAAACTCCTCAAAACATGTCATGGACACACTAAACACAACAAGGTTTACTGTTTAGAGTTGTACATGTATTGTCCCTTTCAATCCACTGAGGCACTATTCATCTTGGGTATATCAGCCATCACAGGCTGTTATGCAAAATGCCCACTGGTGTGGGTATTTACATTAGAATGGCCTGGTCAGTAATGACTAACGAACGCTGGCTATGGCTGGTGGCCAGGTGTTCGTTCCTGACCATGCTGCATGAAAAGCAGCATCTGACCTTGGGACGGGTGGCTGAAACCTGAGTTGCTTCCACCACCTCTAAATGTCCGACACCTGATAAAGTGTGAAGCTCCTCCCCCTCGGCTCACCCATGTTAGATTGTGCTCCTATGTAGCCTACCTGTCGTCCCGCCCTCTATGATGTCAAATAAAAAAAGTGGGAAATGACCAAGACCCACCTTCTGCGTCTCCTCCCTCTTCGCCTCCCACCTCCGCACATACAGAACCTTTGGCCATTGGCCGCTGAACAGCTTCCTTGTCTGTGAGCTCGTTGAATGAACACAACCAGAGAGGGCGCAAAAACAAAAGTGTTATTGCGAGGGATTCATTGTGTCAACATCTGAGCTGTTGAGTTCCAGAAGGGAAAAGGGGGCACAGTCGAGGCTATTTACTGACAAAGGCAGCGTTTTACAAGGGAGTTATTTAATGTACACATCACCTTTACGTGCACCCGGCTCCCTAATCAGTAAAAGCAACAATTTTGTCACGAAAGGGTGATGAGATTCTCCCCTCAGGTTTCTTACAGTAATGCTGCTGTGCTGATGTGTCACATTCACAAGACAGGTATAAAAAAACACATTGTTGCGCCATGACTTAGTCAGGAGGGCAGGAAATTGGCGTAGAAAACAAGCTCTTAATGTTGGCCGCCGTGCATATTGGCATTGACGAGTTAAAGACCCAGCCTTTCAGACCCTTCACCTGGTACTTTGTTTGATCTGTTTGGCACAAAGTATCATTCTTTGAAGCATGAATGCTTTTCTTGAACTTGTTCCTGGAAGGCAGGGAGGTGAGATAGACATCCCACCCGACCTGAGACACACACTCAGACACAGAGTGAGTAAGGTGTGGCTGAGAACCAGCAGGGAAGAAACAAATAAATCACTATCAGCGCTGCATGTTTTAGCTCTGAGCAGAACTGTGAAAAGTAATTGTTTATCGGACCTTTATTACTAATTTGGGGAAATGGGTGATAATGAGACTGCCGGTAACTTAGCACTTGAGTGCAATTAGCTAAATCAGATGGAGGTCAGTGGGGACATTAAAGGGTGCTCGCTCAGTTCGTCAATAGAATAGACCGAGTTCTCCCACACCTCCTGTAGCTAAATGCACCGGTGTGTTTACATCTGAAAAAACAATTAGCTAGCGCTCCTATCGTTAAAACAACATCATGTCTGCTAGCACTAGCTTACATGCTAATGGACTTATGCTCAAATATAGGAGTATAATATTGTTAAGTTAAGGATTGTACTCTTAATTTTGATTATTAATCAGAGTTTAGTGGGCTGATGCTCTTCAGAATGGACCCTTAAGTTCTTCTTCATAACTTTAATACATTTAGTCAATTCACTTCTCACCTATTTTCTGATCAATCTGCTTCAATCTATCACTGTGAAACCTTGGTCTTTAAATAATGACCAAGTAGGGATCAATATATGTTCTATGTTTGGCTCTTTTCCTCTCTACCTCCTTCACACTTGACTTCGTCCCCCGGGTACAGCAGATTTATAATGTTAGTTCTCTCTCCATTCAGTGGGATGCAGAAGGAGAATCTTATGGTCCTTAATGAACTGGGTGGCCAATGTTGGTCTCAACACCAATTAACACAGCTTTTAATTATGGCTCTAATCAGAGCAGCTGATGGCGAGCGCCACTGCAGCCCTGAATACAAGCGCCCTGCTGAGACATGCAGATCACACGAGCACATGCACACACTTCTGTTGGAATACGAAGAAAGGCTTTATGAGAGGATTTGTGTTCATTTCAAGAATCCTTCATTCCTTACCCAGCTTTCCTCCTCATTTGTTTCCAGCTCTCCTTTTAATGTTGACCTTAGAACTATTGGGTCCAACTAAAAAGGGCTGAACATATCTGACTCGAAAAAAGCCCAAACACTTTTTTATTTAGAATATCTAAAGCAGGGAGTCAAGGGTATTCTACCCCCATCCAAAAATATGAAGCAACAGGAAGAGAATGTCTACTGCAGTAGTCTGCCAACTTCCCAAGCTGAGGGAAAAACTGGTATTTTATTATAAAGAGGGCGCTGACTGTTTCACTTTGAGCTTAGAGAAAAGCTAATTTCTGAGGACGCATGCGACATGTATTAAAAGCTTGGTTATTAGCCTGAACAAATTTGTCTGAGAGCCTTCTTTGCCTGATTTCAGTGTCAGTCTTTTAGCAGCTGAGTAAGGAGGGGTATAACTGCCAACTACAGTGCCTGATTCTAGTAATAGAGCTGGAAGTAAAGCTCTTGAGAGTATAAGTGCTGATCTGGAATCAGTTTGACTTCTTTTGGATTATACTCTCGGCCTGGAAAGGAAGGACTCACAGATGAGCAACAGTTATGCTTCTTGGATATGTTGACAAAGACAATAAATAAAGTAGTAATGCAGCCTCCTCCCATATGCCTTTCATGTATTACAATGATGCATGTATTGTAAAACTTAGGCAGCACACTGCTTGGGTCAAGTGGTGAATCATAACAAGTACAAATGCAATGCTCTATGGCAGAGGAGCTCCAACTTTGATCAGTTACAGAAAGTGTATTTACATGTATGTATTTTTCAGGCACCCATACTACCATTGGAAAACATATGCAGCCCCATTTTACCATGAGTATTCTTCAGGGCATGATAACCAAGGCCATTACTCAGTTATTTTATCATCTAAAAGGCCTGAAATATTGTCCTCCAATGGACAACAATCTAAATGTTGTTTTGTAAAATGTTGCCATAAATGCCTCAGATTCCTTTCTTTTATGTCCTCACTTTTTACATCTTGATCACTTCCTATCGCCTGTCTTTTTTTTGCATATTCACTGGGAATTGTAAGAAAAGATCACCTACTGTTTCTAATCAGCTGCCTTTGTAGAGCGCAGTGCTCCAATACCAGGAAATGTCTCACACTAGCAACACACGTGCACATACACACATTGAAAAAAACACCTTTGGAAAATATATAAGAATGCCTTTTACTTTCCTTACTTCTTTTTTTTTTTTACCTCATTTCATCTCAACACTGGTACAGATATAGATAGAAACGCTCATATGCAATCTTGTGCACATACAGACAAAGATAGCAGAGCAGACAGACTGGCATTAAGAATGACAAATAGATGAAGATAGATAGTAAAGTGGACAGACCGGGAGAAGCAGAGCCCAGTAAATGACCCTCTTTAAGGCCTGTTAGAAATCACAGCCAGTCAGCACACTCGGAGCTGGCTAACTGTCGGAAAACAGCCCATCCGTCTCTCAGTTCTCAAAGGCAGCCCTTCTTCTTCTTCTCTTTCTCCTTCCTTCTCTTTTTTCCTTTCGGTGTCTTTTTGTCACTGTCCAACTTGGTTGTACTTCCTGTAACCCTGGTTGCCTTTATTCCTTTCACTGAGAGCATTGGTTTGTAGTTGCACTGCAGCTCACAGCACATTGTCTGGCTTTAGTGTCCATCGCGATGCCTTTCACGCTGTAAGCAGGAAAAGAGACTAAATTAGATTCAGTGCAACCGTCTTCATCTTCTTTCCCTAGTTCATGTCTTTCTATGATTACTGTGTATATGTGCCATTGTATTTCCGTGCAATATTGTGATATGGATAGAAATTAAGTCAGGAAAGGTCAGTTATATTTATATGATATATTAGTCTTAAAGTCTTTGGTATCTACAGTTTAGGTTATTTACCGTCTTTACTTAGAATATTAATTTGTATAGGAAGGGCAACTGAGGTAAAATGTATATTGTTCACACTACAGTATATATAAGGCAACACATTTGTAAGCAGGTCGTATTTGTTCACTCTCTACAAATTGAGTTGGTTGATTTCAAAGCAGTCCTGATCTTTTCATCACCTGCTGTGTTTCATTATATCAGCTTGTAAGTCTACGGGGCACTGATGCTGACGCACACACGCACACACACACACACACACACACACGCACGCACGCACGCACGCACGCACGCACGCACGCACGCACGCACGCACGCACGCACGCACGCACGCACGCACGCACGCACACACACACACACACACACACACACACACACACACACACACACACACACACACACACACACAACTCTAATAACCTAATTAAAGTGGCCCGGTTAAGCACCATGCGTCAGGGCCTAGCATGGGTAGGTGTTAGGCATGTGGAGGACGGGGGGGGGGGGTTCCAGCAGGGGGGGGGGGGGTGCACAAATCTCAACTTAAACACAAAGTGATTAGACAACTTTTGCAAGATATTAGCTGTTTAAAAATGAGAAAAATGTCCCTAAGCCTCTTGTACAAGCGCTGGACCTGGTCAGACAAGGCCTGCTTTTGTTTCACAGGCAGAGGCATGGGGCAGTGTGATTAGTGTGTGTGTGTGTGTGTGTGTGTGTGTGTGTGTGTGTGTGTGTGTGTGTGTGTGTGTGTGTGTGTGTGTGTCATCCGGCCTGTGGTGTGCAGGATGAGTGGACTCGACTTATCCAGGCATGTGTTTGTGCAAATGAGCATGAGGAAACTTGGATTCTCTAATCATAATGTGGCATATTAATAATAGATGTCTCAAAATGTTCCGATTGAAATACCCGACTTGTGAATTTAGGGTTTAAAAGCAATATGGTTGCTAAAGAGACAAACAGAGCACACAAGGAACAATCTTAACATTATCAGTGGAGGTGGAAAGATACCTGAGATTCCAAGTTGCTACTGACTCGGCTGATTATTCATTGTTTGTCTAATTTGTAAATGATTGATTTTCTTTTGTCTTTGTCCATTTCCATGCATAGACGTGCTGTGAGATGTATGTGGACACACTGCCCTCAAAAGCATCTTAGAGAGATAGGGAGGGGAAGAAGAGGGGTGTTTGATGAAAAGCCCTCTCTGCTTGATAAGGGGGGCCACCAGAGTCCCTGGTGTGTGACAAGGCCTGGCCCCTGTCATCACAGAGCTCCTGTTGTGGCTGAGAACCCCCAACCCCCTTCCCCTCACTGCCACCCCAGAGAGAGAGAGAGAGAGAGAGAGAGAGAGAGAGAGAGAGAGGTGGGGAGACAGTCAGACAGACAGAAAGCGAGAGTCCAGACAGAGACCATGTGAGTGTGTGTCATATGAAACAGATTTTGTGCTAATGACCCCCCCCGCCCACCTCAACCCCATATCCCCCGCACTGTGCCCACCCTCTGCCACCCATTCCACCTGCCCCACCCTGCATCACTCCGTCCTGGCCGGTATCATCCCTTCATTAGGAATGCTGGTCGGTTCCTGCTCCGGGACCCCCTATAGCTTCACCCACCCCAGTACCCCCCCCCCCCCCTCTCTCTTTCCTAATTATAGACTACATCAGGTTGGAGTTCAGAAGCAAAAACGTTCATGTCTTATATTGGGACCTGTTACATCGCCAGGAGCTAGCCAATCAGTCGGATCACTTTGAAGTCATATTTGGACAACATTGTCAAATGCTTTCTAATTCTGGCTTGATAAGATCTGCTGTTTTTCTCAAATTCTTATGATTGTAGATGTAATAGCTTGGAGGGTAGGTCAAAACTTAATATACTATATATACTGGCAAGGTGGCAATAAAGCATTTTGCCTGCTTCCCTGGTGACTTGAGACTTGTCTTGTCTTGAATGACTTGAGCTAGCGATAAGGCCTCAAGTTATAAGGTCATTCTACAGTAACAACCTTAAGCCTTCACTTGCACTTATCATTAATTACTTAAGGTTTGCCTTTTCTACAGTGACTCAATTGTTGACCCGGACAGTTCTCGAGTAACTCAAGACTTGACTTCCACTTGCCATGTTGTGGTGAAAAGAGCAACTTTTCTTAGGTTGGGATGGATGGAGAGAATAAGTGGTGTTTCAGTGATAGAGAAAGGAATCACTGGGGGAAAGGGGGTATATCCGCGGTACGATGTTGAATAGGCTTTAAAACAATGACCTGCTCTCACAGCTGGCCACCATTTTAGCATCATCTAATACCAACAAATACCTTTGGAGATAACTCACAGTGTGACAGTTATCAGCACCTTCAATAGGTGTGGCAGTCGTTGGAGTATCCACCACTTTAGGACTTGACCTCGACATCGACCTTCACCCGGCCCATCGGGCTCTGCACTTCCCGTATCTCTGTCACATTGACACTGGCATTCTTTCACGTTAGCGCATCGCAGTGCCGCAGATAGGCCTGCCAGACACCCCCTGTTCTCTCCCAGTATCTATGTCACACACACACACACACACACACACACACACACACACACACACACACACACACACACACACACACACACACACACACACACACACACACACACACACACACACACACACACACACACACACACACACACACACACCCACACATGGTTAATTGGTAACAACAGTTTATGGGTAGCCGGGAACTTTTAGTTTGAGTACGTTGTAGCGAGAAGACGCATGAGATAATATGTCGGCTTTTGGTGAGTTATGACCACACGTCTGTATGTTTGAGAGATATGTCTAAAGTCAGACGCCGTGTGAGACTAGGGACGCTGCGTGTGTAGTTTTAATTTGAAGTTCGTGTTGACGTGGTTTTGTTTCTGTCTCATGGCCGTGTGAGGGTCGACCAATTTAAGTTTAAATGTCGACTGCTTTGGAAAACATGAAATAGTTGTTTCTGAGCCATTGTGTGTGGTGTGTGTGTGTGTGTGTGTGTATGCATTTGAAACATTTCTTTATCTATGCATACCTCGCTAACGGTTGTGTCCTTTTGCCAAATGCCTACATTAACAATTCAATGATATAAAACATCTTCGGTTTTATTTCTCCACTGAACCTAATCCACATTCATTGCACAATGATTTAACGAGGCTTTTCTTTGAGAAGTTATTCCCTCCTTTGACTCTTCAATCAATACCAATAAAGTGGTCTAGTTATCTATTTGAACCCCCTTGAACAACCAGCAGATCAATACCCATCTGTCATGGTTTCACCCGTTGAATGTTATCGCTTTGGCCGGAGATTAGCGCGCTGTAGCATCTTATCCTGACATTTTCTGTTATCCTGAGTTATGTAGGTTAGAAGGAGAGGTCTATCTCGGTGCTATTCAGGCTTTACTGGCCCAATTGCCTCATACCGAAGGAATCAGGTTCAGTTAGTCGCGGAACGACTTTTTAACTTCAAATGTTTATTTTAGGAATTCCAACAATATTATCTTTCTATGTAGATTTTCAGTCTAACGAAGCTTTATGAAGCATCATTTTTTTAATCTAATTTTAGGATATTTGCGATGATAAATTGCATTTTCTGATTGTTTGGAATTTGCAACAAAACCCTGATATTTAACCATTTCTGATCTTGTTATCTGTTGTTTTGGTTTTAACACAGTGAACTGGTTGGCATTTCGATAAGCAGCCATGTAAGGTGTTCCCCCTTTGGGTAAACCTTACCACACATACATATTATAGTTTATATATTAAAACCTGTGATTTGGAAAAATGGGAACTGCATACTTCTACTAGGTGTATGTGTTTAGAGTTAGGGTTTTCTCAATGTATGTGTTGCACTATAGTTTTTATCCTATGGGAGTGTTTTTCGATGCTCTTCTGTTGAGTATTTCTTTGTATATCCCCCCCTAGTTTCCTTGTTTCTACAGCCCTTTAAAACACCATTGAATATAAATTGAAAAAGGTATAACCCTTGTTAACGAGGACCCTTACTCTGTCACATTGGTGTGGAGGGTCATCCATATCCCAGACTGCCACAGCACCAAACCAGGTCCATCCTTCATCCCTTCCTCATCCTTCAAGTCCTGACCACTCTCTTCCATCTGTCAGGCCGGGACTTGACCTCTCACCTCTGGGGGCCCGCCCATCTTGTTACCCCTTACCCTCAGTTGATTGTGTCACTGACCAGCAATGGTTAATGTGTCTTTCTCCACTCTCAGAAAGCAGGGGAAATGTATGACAAATGGTTTTTAAAAAAGTGTCTGAAAGCACCCGATACAAAAAAAACAGAAAGGAAATCACTAAGGATGTTTGTAACATTTTTCAAATAATAAATGTCAAGATAAATTGTATACACTGCTATGTCATGGAATAATACACATCTAATGAGATACAGGACCTCTAACACTTACACTGTTATTGTGTATCAAATGTTTAGGGGCGTGAATATACCCCAGTCAGTCCCGCTCCTCACATCTCAAGCAACTTCCCGTCAAAAGTCAAAGATCCAGGATAAAAAGAGTACCATTATTCTAGTAACACTATTGCAGAGGAGTATAATAGTCAAATAGTGAATTTCTCTCACCCCCATCCTTCTCTTTTCTCCCCGTCACCCCCCCCCCCCCCCCCCCTCACCGTCCTTGTACCTTGATGCCTGCTTAATGCTCAGACTGATGAGCCCAATTTCGACTGGTTCTGCGGCTGGCCCAGTTTGATTAATGGCTTTTGGTGGGGTAGCATCAGCTTGCCTCGTCCTTGGCTCATCACACACACACACACACACACACACACACACACACACACACACACACACACACACACACACACACACACACACACACACACACACACACACACACACACACACACACACACACACACACACACACACACACACACACACACACACACACACACACACACACACACACACACACACACACACACACACACACACACACACACACACGTATTGCCACCACACAAGCATTGTAATTGATGACAGAGGACTAACCATTTGCAAACCAAATGTGGGAAAGGGAGACAGAGCAAACTCTGCATCTAACACCTCTCCACCTCCGCTCGTTCTCCACCTCTCTCCCTCTCTATCTGTCCGTCTCTCCACCTCCTCTCACTGTCTACACACCCGCTTTTTCATTAGGCATTTGTCACATTGATATGAAGGGCCAGGGCAGCATTGTGACATGCTCAGAGGGCAGTATAAATATTTGATTAGCCTTAATGGAAATCGTCACAGCGCACTAATTGCACCACACATTATCTGAGGTGCGGTATCAGCGGCGGACATCCCCTTTGATCCTCCCTCCACCCCCCCTCTCCTCTCCTCTTCCTTTTAGCCCATCTCAGCCTCTCCGTCTTTTGTCTATGCAGTTTATTTTTGGGTCATATGCCGTTATCTCCCCCCCACCTTCCTGCCTGTTCTTGTCACCAGACTGTCGTGTCGTCTCTCAGGGCTCACTGACGTCTTTGTCTGCCTCTCCTCCTCTCTGCGTGTATGTGTCTTCTCTACTGCGCGCTGTCCTCTGGTGCCCTGCTGGCCGATGTTTCCCTACATGACGGAGCTGAGGCTAAATAGCTGCGAGGGCCACATATGCACACAAATAGACGCACACAGGGGACCAGAGTACAATAGGGAAACCGCAAGCACTGTTTGTTTTGCCTGTTCCCATCTCCAGTTTATGATGTAGCACAATTACATGTGATATAGACATTCAACTATATCATACAGTTACTATACAATCAACAGTTAGATATCAATTCAACCAAATGAATAAGTCCCTAGTGATTACATTCTATTGAATATTAAATCAAAAAAGAGGCTGATTTGATTTGTGCTGATATTTTGGCCATTAAGTCAGCAAACATCTGTGTTAAAACGTTATAAAAGTTAATCCTCCTTGGTCTTTATCCCCACTGAATTCGTCTACATGTATGGCCTCACCCAGCCATAAGACACTCCGTTGTACAATTGTACTCACTTGTTTGGAACATTGTTGCTGCAGTCACCACTGACTTGTGGTGCATTTACATTCTGAGTACACACTCACAGCCTTCATTCGGTTTACTTTCAGTGATGCTTTGAATCCTATCCTCTTTTTTTTGTGATAAACGTGTATTCTGTAAGCATTTGTGATCCTTTACATGTTCCCACAATGAGCCGTTTCATTCTTAATATGTCCTTCCTTAACCTCCATCCTGTTTGTATTTACTTGTTGTTATTTACGGCGCGTCTCCTGCACCGATCTGTGACATTGTTCGCTGTCGCTCCTCTTTTCTCCTCTCCCTCTCTCTCTCACCCTCTCTCGGACGTTTCCATTTAGCCAAAGACAAAACAAGTTAATTAGATCGGAAGTGCGGGCCTATCAATGGGGAATCAGTATTCAAATCAAGGCCTTGTCTGGACACAAACAGCAGGAAGCCAAACAAGACCCCGGCGCTGCTGAATGAGAGGACAGGAGAAGACACACATGGACAAATAGCCTGTGTTTGCATCAGCCAACACACACACTGTTTAGGTCCTGGATCAATTCGATTTTCTTTCAAACCTGCTTATATTTTAATATCAATTCATCTTTTAATGATATAACTCCCAGTTTGATTTTAGGGGGACAGCAGTTGCCTTCATTTATTCTAGCTTTGCTCTCTTATCATGTTCTTACCATTTGTAAATGAGAGCTCTTACCATGTCACTTACCAGCTCTTCACTCTGTACTGTGTGAGTTTGTAAGTTAAACTCAGGGCTCCATAAACTGGGGCACGACCACTTCACAGTGTTGCAGTACTGTCTCCCGCATACCGCTATTTGGAAGACAGGAGATACGGGCACTCTAAATAGCAGCATGCAGCTTGCTTTAAAGGTCAAACATTTAGCATTTAAACGTTGATAACAGTAACTTGGATCGTGACTTGGAGGATCAGGATACATTCGGTAACGTTGCCTTTACCAGATTGAATATTACAAGGTGCTTAAGTGTTATTTAAGTCCAAAGAGGGCTGAGTCTATCAAAGTAACTAGCACAGATACACATGTTTTAATTCTAAATTATAATGAACTAACTACATCCTGTTAAGATGACATTTGACAGCAGACATCAGGTTTCATGGGTTATAAGTTTACTCAATTAATCTCATACGAATAACAATAATGATAAATATGAATTGGTGTTAAAAATACTGCAGCTTTAAAAAAACGTGTGCATCATCTCAATGTGCATAATACAAAACAAGAGGAAAATCACCGTAGCAAGCGTTGTGTTTCTTGGGTGAATGGTCATGGGGGTAAAATCAGGAAATCCTCCATTTTTTTCTCACAATTAACTTCTCTGACTGTTCACCCCTCCCTCCCCCGCCCTGAATATACCCTTTGTATCCAAGAGCAGCATCCAGGAGCATTATTGCAGTGTTGCTGCTCAATTTAGTACGACAAACTATCATATTGCTTTTAGGAAACTAGTAAAGTGTTTGCATGGCTTTGATTTGTTTAACATATAAGTGCAGATATGGAAGTCGTAGAACAGGAAAAGGAGAGGAGGAGAGGAGAGAAGGGGGAGAGGGGGTGGGGGGGAAGGCCCATTATCTCATGTGGAGGGCCACCTGAGCTAAAGACAGCTATTTGTTCCCGAATCGACCTGTCGACCCCCGCCTAATTACCAGCCAATTATTTCCAAATGGACGGCATTCACCCCCAACCTGCACACTTAAAGGGGAGAGGGACGGAATCACTCCCTCTCTCTCTGTCTCCAACTCATTCCTTCATCCAAACCTAAACGCACACACACACACACACACACACACACACACACACACACACACACACACACACACACACACACACACACACACACACACACACACACACACACACACACACACACACACACACACACACACACACACACACACACACACACACACAAGAACGCACAGAGCGACACAAACTATTTTTTTATTTCCTCCATGGTTCTTTGGTTGTTCATTAAGTGGCCTAATTATAGTTAGATTTGACACTGAGCCTGTGTGTGGGTGTCTATGTGTGATTCTTGCCATTGTGTGTTTGATTACTTCCATCTTCACACATATGCGCACACAAAAAAAAATATGATGCAGCTCTCATACAGCTCTCTCTCTCTCTCTCTCTCTCTCTCTCTCTCTCTCTCTCTCTCTCTGGCACCGCTCAGTCTCAGCAGGCCGATGTGTATCGATGGGTCCGGCAAGCAGGAGCCACCCGAAGGAGAAGAAGGCTGTGCCCCTGTTCCCAGAATTCTTTGTGGTTGGCCTCCATTGTTCGCCACCACTTGTATACAGTATTGTCAGACTGATTGTGAGCCTGGGCTCTCTCCCTCGCTCCGCGGACGGCGAGAGCAGGCCGAGCAGAGGAGACGGAGGGAGAGGGGAGGAGGAGGAGGAGGAGGAGGAGGAGGAAGGGAGCAGTAAGCATTGTGTCCCCTGCTCGCCATTCTCCTGCCTTCCCATCTGTTTCCCTCTCTTCCTTCCTGTTTCTGTGGGATAGTGAACAGATTAGCTCGGCCACAGCTCCTAATAAGGGAAGTCAAGGTCGGGAAATACGATGGATGGGTTGGAGATAGCATCTGGCTGAGTGGTGCAATAGTTTTGAACTCTGACACCTAGCTGCTGGCGCTGACTTTGATCACTTTAGTATACAGTGTGTGTGCAATAGGAAATATAGTGTCGCTCTCCATCTCCTGCTGTGTTCAGTCATCTCGTTAATGTTTAAATCAACTTGCACTTATTAACGGTTTGTCGGAGCTGACAGTTAATTTGTTCATAGGGCTGGTACTTGGCTGCATTGTCATTTACGTTAAGTGGACATAATAACACCTGCAACCACAATGCTATTGAATGCAGTTACTTAAAATAAAATGGATGCCTAAAGTGAGCCTTTGGTTTTGTAATCAATGTCATTGATTCATTTTTCAGATGAAACCTTTAATCAAACAAATGCCAACAAAAAAAAACATAATTTGTTCACATCCTCACATTTGAGCTGTAATCAGAAAGTGTTTTTACATTGTTGCTTGATATATTTCTTTAATTAAATCATTGATTATTAAGTTTTCTTAAATGTTCTATTATTGGACAAATCACTGTAGTCCCTGCTGGGTGATGATAAAATGTGTAATTATGGGACTAATTGAACATTTACTCTTTAAAACAAAACCCTAAAAAAGGTCCAAAAAAATACTTTTTTACTGAAACATCCAAAAAGCTTTAACCAGGAAATATGTAGTGTGTTTGAATGATTAAAGGGATGAGCTGATTATCAAAAACAGGTGTCACAAATACAAAGATTCTCTTCAAGACTAAACAAATCTGACATAATCTTAACAAAAACCTGAACATTTAAAAACAAATCCAGTATTTACTGAAGGGCTATTGTTTTGGCTTGTCTAATGTTTACAGGTGTTTTTGTTAATGTGTCCACCCCCTGTATAGCCTATTCTTCTCGTATAATATATATCCTTTTGAGCACCAGCTTAATATCCCCACAGGGATCATTTAAACTTCATCTGATCTAATCTAATATACATATTCTGGAGAAGTTCAGTGTTACAAGACTTAATGTGTCCGCCTTAGATGTGTGTGTGTGTGTGTGTGTGTGTGTGTGTGTGTGTGTGTGTGTGTGTGTGTGTGTGTGTGTGTGTGTGTGTGTGTGTGTGTGTGTGTGTGTGTGTGTGTTCTGCTGGTTGTGGGCTGAGACAGGGCTGCGCACCGGCCTCCTGGCTGAGTTTGAAGCTAAGTGGATTAGCATATCTCCCATGTCAGCTCCATTCACTGTGACAGCCCGATGACATGGGACTGTGTGACGGCCGCGACCCACCTGACGTCCACGGCTCAGGCTTCCCAGCAGGTGGTCTGACTCTGGGAGGGAGGGTGAGGAGAGAGGTGGGTGGGTGAGAGGTGGGTGGGGAGTCAGAAGTGGGCTATTGGAAGGCAAAGTCATGCTCTCAGAAGTTGCAAGCCCTCAGGTAAGAAAACCCTTTTGTCCGTCTCTTTGTGTCATGAAGAATGGAAGTTTGCACTCCTTTTTTTTCTTTCACCTCTCAGAACTTTTTTGGTATATCATGTCCAAATCAAAAAATATATTTTACGTACATTTTTTAATCTAGCATGCAACATTTGAGTAAATTGATTTACAAAATTCTTGCTCAAACTAATTCTTCATACTGAAAGAAAAGTAAACATGCTATGCATGGCCTTCAGTATAAAAGGGCAATAATCATGTGAATAAAAAACAATAGCTGTTAATATAACAAGATCATATAGTGCACACTCGTAACATATTGAATACATTTTTTGTTAGATTTTCCAATTTGACTAGGAGTAATTTATTTCAAGTCTTTACACTGGACTGCAAATAATAGTCATATTTTGCTGAGTGGCATGCTCTAAAATAGATTGTATTATGTTAAGCATGGGACTTCTAATTGCAGCAGCTCTGCCCATTGAACTACATGAAGACCACTGCCGGTCAATTGGTTTATTATGATTTGTTCACCTTGAGTATAGTTTGCTGTTGTAACTATTTTTAATATTACAGAAATCCAAATCAAACACATTCATGCACACACAGACATAATCCCTGTCTTTTCTTGCTCACACAGGCCTCCTTGCACACACTCGCTATAGTCCCCCAAGAACCACCTCACTCTGTTTCTCTCTCCCCCTCCACCCCCACCGCCATCCTCCCTCTCCTCAGTCTCGTGCCGGCCTAGCCAGGCAATGCTAACACTTTTGTCAGGGTGATTAATAGCATGCTGGATTGTCGTTAATTCAGTGGCTAATGACTGGAGGGAGCGGGCGAGAAGAAGAGAGGCGCGGAGCGGAGCGAGGCTGCACAGTAATAGACTGATGTATGGGTGTAGGCTGCTTCCAGTGGCAGAGGTGAATATCATCACCCCTCAGCCCCCCCCCCCCCCCCCCTCCTCTATCCATACCAAAACCCCGGCAACTTCAGATATACAGCTACTGTAGAGTAACATAAGCTAGGATGTAGCACACACACATTCAGGTACAGGTTACTCAGCCGAGGTTACACACATGTATGGGAACATGTTTTTGCACAACTTAAACCTGATAGAAAATAGACATTGTGGATTGTGTTTGATTAATACAAATTAATCAGGACCTCCAGGAAGTCACATCATTTTTCGCACAATTGCACATTTGTGACTTTCCCACAGTATTGCATATTGCTCACGTTTTTTTTTTTTTTAGATTAATCTATTTGTTTTTAGAAAAAACATTGATGCTTAAAGGTTTTTGCACATTGTCATTTGACGGGGGCTCGTAAAAGTGGCTCTCTTTTGCAAAAATATAGCTGGCATTGAAAACAGATTTAACCAGACACCGAAAAATATTGCAGGGTATTTTTGTTGTTATTCTATTTACAAGGTCATGTATTGTCAGATTTTTTTTTATATGCCAGCACAAATCTTTTTCTCTACCTCAAATTCCCTCTTCTTAGTTATATCACAAACTAAATTTGATTTTGATTTGATATACTTTATTAATCCCTGTGGGGAAATTGTTTCTCTGCATTCGACCCATCCTAGTGTTAGGAGCAGTGTGCTGCCATTTTGAACGGCGCCCAGGGAGCAGTGTGGGGAACGGTGCCTTGCTCAGGGACACCTCGGTAGCACTTGGTCTTGCCGGGACTTGAACTGGTGACCTTCCAGTTGCCAAGCCAAGTCCCAATCGACTTCGCCACCACCGCCCCAAATATATATATATATATATATATATATATATGCATTAATATGCATTTTTTTTACAATTAAACATTATTTACCGTTACAAGAGTGAAGGAAAGCGATACATAACTTGCCTCGATGAGACGGGAAGTGATCAACATATCTTGAATACATTGAATACTGGACAACTAAAAAGTGACTTCCCATTTTTGATTAGAGACTTACACTCAACCAAAAGACGTCCCTTTCACATGTTCACGCTGACGTGCACACACACATTCACACACGCTGACCCTCTCTCCTCCCTGGTTAATAAGAATAGATGGGTTTGTTCTGCACGCTGTATGCCTTGGTGCTCCCTGAGCTGCTGTCTGGCCTCCTGTGTGGCTTGCTAAATGAAGCTGCACTAGAAGTGGGTGTAGAGAGAGACACACACACACACACACACACACACACACACACACACACACACACACGCACTTATTATTGCAATAGCTTTCCCTATAGTGTTATCTTTATCTGTTCTTATTTATGTTTTTGAACATTTTCGCAATGGACTTTGCCATTTATTTCAGTGTTCGACTTTATGTTTTCAATCTGTCTTCAAATTTAATTATGGTACAAATTAT